>NC_067403.1:77438250-77743250 GCF_016432865.1 Antechinus flavipes | reverse complement strand
TTCTAGCCACTACAAACAGGGCTGCCACAAATATTTTCGCACATATAGGTCCTTTCCCTTCTTTAGTATCTCTTTGGGGTATAAGCCCAGTAGAAACACTGCTGGATCAAAGGGTATGCACAGTTTGATAACTTTTTGAGCATAGTTCCAAATTGTTCTCCAGAATGGCTGGATGTGTTCACAATTCCACCAACAATGTATCAGGGTCCCTGTTTTCCCACATCCCCTCCAGCATTCTGCATTATCTTTCCTTGTCACTCTAGCCAATCTGACAGGTGTGTAGTGGTATCTCAGAGTTGAGACCTTACATTTTCTTATTTGTTTTTCCCCCTTCAGTCTTGTAACTTTGGTTTAATATTTTTTGTTTCTTATAGAATCATCATCTTTTCTTTGCTTTATTCTAATTCAGGTTCATTTTAATATGCTTTGAATATGGTTTTCATACCTTTTGTTTTAAACTGTTAATTCCTTTTTTGACCTCTCATTTCTTTTTTCCATTAATTTTTATTTTTTCTCAATTACATGTAAATAAAATTTTTAGCATTCATTTTTTAGTCTTATTTAATTTAAAAATTTTTATTTTTGAAAAATTTTATTTATTTTTAATACACATTGCTTGATGAATTATATTGGGAGGGAAAATCAGAGCAAGAGGGAAAAACCATGTAACTTTGGCTAGGTAGGATCATGTCCTTATCACAACAATGTGTTTTCCTTCAGCACTGAATTGTTAAAATGCACCATTAAGTCTATGGCCCCTAAATAGCCACTAATGCATCATAAAAAGTGCTTTGTTACTATTTGCATAAAAGCAAATTTCATTTGCCTTCTTGTGGGGTGGGTGGGGAGAGGCAAGGCAGTTGGAGTTAGGTGACTTGCCCAGGGTCATACAGCTAGGAAGTGGCAAGTATTTGAGGCTGGATTTGAATTCAGGTCCTCTTGATTCCAGGCTGGTGTTCTTTCTCCTTCTGTATTTTGCTTTTGATGGAATTGAATGCTGCCTTTTTAGAGATGGGTGAACTATTCTGCTAGTACACTCTGTAGAATTCTCATTTTTCATTTAGTAGCTTCTGAATTTCCCCATCATTTTTGTCAAACTTGATTTTTGATATTTGTGGGTGTTCTGCTCCAGATGAATAAATGCTTTGTTGCCAGCTGTGTTTTGGCTCAAGTTAACCTTTATATTAATAACAAACTCTTTGCTTTCAGGGAAGGACTTTCATCTGCTGACATTAATTCTTCTGGTAGTCTTTTTGCCTTGATGCCTGTACTTTTGTTGAATGTAAATATTTAGCTTGGAGAGGATAAGTCTATGCTCAGTCCTGCAATCTGCATTACATATTGCTTTGGTCACTCTCACATCCTGTCTCTTCTCCTTACATTGACATAATCTATTAAATGCCAATGTTTGCTGTGAGGGTGCATCCATGAAATTTTACTGTGTTTAGATAAATGGAACACAGTGTTGGTGATAAGAAAGTAGAAGGTCATGAAATGCACAAGACTTCCATAGTAAGTGCTCATTGCTGTTGCTGTTTGTCCCAAAGATTCCCTGCCATGAATGGTAGGTTGAACCTGTTCAAGGTCAGCTACTACATTGATGACAGATTTTTTAATTGAAAAGCCTATAAACCAGAACTAAAGTGAATGGAGTATTGGTGCATTGTTTTTTATTTGCAGATGATTGTGTATTCAATTCAGTCCTTAAAGCTGAGCTGCAGCAAAGTATGCATCAACTCTCTGTTGCTTGTGCTAATTTTGGCTTAACAATTGACACCAAGAAAACACAGGTACTCCTTCATCCAGCATTGCATCATCTATATGTAGAACCATTGGTTATAGCAAATGGAGAGGTTTGGAATGCTGTGGATAAGTTCACTTACTTTGGTAATATACTTTGTGTGGGTGTTCATATTGATAGTGAGATTGACATATGCATTGCCAGAGTAGCTCAGTGTTTGGGAGTCTTGGAAAGTAGAGTGTGGGAGAGGAGAGGCATTAGATTGACTACCAAACTGAAGGTCTACAGAGCTATTATACTGACCTCACTGTTGTATGTCTTTGAAACTGGGGCTATATACCAGTTTCATGCCATAAGACTGAATTGTTTACATTTGAATTATCTTAGGAATATTCTGAAGATCACCTGCCAGGTTAAAATACTACATATTGAGGTCTTTTCTCAAACTAAACTGCCACACATTCCAATTCTATTGCAGAGAGCATAGATGTTGTTGGACTGGCCATAATTGTTCAAATGCCAAATGTACTCTTGCTAAAAAGACTTTTTTATAGAGAATTCACACAGGGCAAGTGCTCACATGGTGGTTAGAAAAAGCAGTTTTGCTTAAGAACTTTAGAATTGATTGCATGTGACATGGGAGACGTTGGGACAGGATTGCTTGGTATGGTGTGTCCTATCTGTGCTCTTTGAGCAAAATAGAATTGAAGTAGCTCAAAAGAAATGTGAGATATGTAAAGTCAGAGAATCTATCGCAAATGTTCGTAGGAATTTTTTGTGTCCAAATTGTGGCAGAGCATCCCCAGTTCCTATTGGTTTGATCGGTCACATTGGGACACACTATAACTTGACTCTAACATAGTGATGTCATTTTGGTCCTCTTTGAGAAGGAAAAACAACTGGCTTTCCTTCTAATCTTGATTGAAGTGATTTCATTTGTATAAAACCTTTTTAATTTACTATAAGTAAAATTATCTATTTTGCATTTTGTAATTCTCTTTATTTCTTGTTTGGCCATGATTTTTTCCCCCCATCCCATAGGTTTAACAGGTAGACTGAGTTATCATCCATTACATCTTAATTCATATACCTGTTTTGTGTGAGATATTGGTCTATAATTAATTTATGTCCTATTGTTTTCTAATTTTCCCAGCAGTTTTTACTAAATAGTGAGTTTTTATCCCCAAAGTTGGGGTCTTTGGACTTATCAGAGACTAGATTATTCTGATCTTTAACTATTGTATCTTGTGTAGCTAATCTCTTTCATTGATTCACTGTTCTATTTCTTAGCCAGTACCAGAAAGTTTTGATGATTACTACTTTATAATATCATTTTAGATATGGTATATTCCTTTGTGTTATTATTATTTTTCACTATTTCCCTTAATATTCTTGACCTTTTGTTCTTCAAGATGAATTTTGTTATTTTTTCTAGCTCTATCAGACAGTTTTTTGAAGTTTGATTGAGATAGCAATGAATTAATTTGTTTTGGGAGAATTCTCATTTTTATTATATTGGTTAAACCTTCCTGTGAGCAAGTGATATTTTTCCAGTTGAGAAATCACTTTATTTGTGTGAAAAGTGTTTTATAATTGTGTTTATACAATTTCTGAGTTTGTCTTGGCAGATAGACTCCTAAGTATTTTATATTGTTTACAGTCATTTTAAATGGAATTTTTCTGAAAAGTCATAAGGAATTTTCCTACAGTTTCCTCAAAATAGATCTTCCTTGACCTCAATTCCAAGATATCTCTTGGTGATCTTTGTTAGGATGGTATTGATTCCACATGGACATGGCTTTTAGGAAATAAAACATCTAGTTTTAGTGATTGGAGCATTATGATAAATCTATTACTTAGTTGGAACAAACCCCTTGCCATGAAATATAGGAAGCTGGCCATACTGCATGTGATAAGATATGGCTATCTTATATTCTCTCACTACATATAACATGACACCATGCCCCTCACTCACTCACATGGTGGTCAGAAAAAGCAGTCTGGTTGTTTAGTTTAATACAGAGCATATAATGTCTCTAATGGGTTCTGATTTGCCCCATAAATAAATATGTTGTAGTAATCATCAGCATAATCCAAAGGAGAAAACCCTTGATTATCTAGTACTGTTTTCTTTTAGCCTCAGATCAATCTGGCAGTCATGGCCACATCCCAGGAATCATTTTACTTCCCAGGAATCCTTTTCAAACTATACTTCAAGTCTCTCAGCAGATATGAAGCTGACAACTTATAATGTTAATAGTCTTTTCAAGGATCCTCATACCTTTCTACCTAATGAAGTACAATTGAACATATGTTTTCAATAGTGTATGGTGAGTTGCCATCAGTGAACCAGACAAAATGCTGATTCTCTGGAGCTATCTGGGATTGGATTGAGAGGCCTCAATCTCCTGATGAATAAGGACCTCTTTGTGAGGGACTTTAATACTCAAGGGACCTGGGTGAGCATCATTTCAATCTATTATTTCTATTTAACAATAGAAACCTTTTTTGCCCAACATAATTTTATTAGAAGAATCATAATTGGCAACTCTGGATGAAGGATGATTTAATGACCCAGGGTCATCTGTTTATTAGGTACTAAGTTCCAGTTAACAATTCAGTAACTACTTTTTTCCTCACTCCTTTTCCCCATACTTAATAATCATTTGCTCTACTTACTCTGGTCTTTATGAAGAGGTTTGTTTTTTTTTTTTTTTTTTTAAAGGGACCCAGGAGATCACAGGTGCCCAGGGGAAGAGACTGCTGGACACTCAACTTTAATTCTTCCTGGGCTTTTTACAAAACTCTTTGGAGCTCCACTTGAAAAAGTCATATTTTCAAATAGACATCACCATGATGGTGGGGAATATTGGATCTCTAGAAGCTGTAGAATCTAATGATTTCCTTTTTTATTTTTAAATTTTTAATAATAGCCTTTTATTTTCAAAATACATGCAAAGATAGTTTTCAACATTCACAAAATGAGAAAAAAATTTTCTCCCTCTTGTCTTCTTACCCCTCCCCTATAATGTTCCAGCTAGCTTTCTGTAATTAAGGAGTGCAGGAGGCAGGAAAGCCACCAGGAGGATGGACAAAAATAGAATGTCTTATTTCCAGTCTTTCTCAGCCTTTTAATACCTTGGCATAATTACATCATTACAACACACTGTGTATGTGTGAACTAGAGACCCATTACATCCCCATGCTAAGTACTAAATATATATATACTAAAGAACCATCATCTCATCAATTCCACTGAGTTAACACCTTGTTGTAAATATCCTTGTTTCAAGTATACCTCTCCAGCTTTCTGGCCCTCTACATTTCCGCTTTCTTTTGTTTTAGAACACAAGTGGTTATCTCCTCCCTGATTTTTCAGGAAGAGAGGTAAAAACACCAAAAAAGGAGGTGATCACACTCTCCCTGACTTCTCAGGAAGGGAGGTAAGAACAGCAAACCAGATATTGTTAGCAGATTTCCTCTGGACTGAAGAGTCTTTCTTGAAATAGGTATACATAAATCTATCAGCATGGGAGGTATTACACAAGCACATAGTAATGTAACACAGGCTAGTAATGATGTAACAAACAACATGAATCAACAAAATAATGAATATACATGTCTATAAGTCCTAGAAGGAGGTATATAAATAAATTCACACATGCACCTCCTTCAGCAGCCAAGAGACAGTTAAAAAACAATCTATTGTCTATTACTTCATGTGTCAGGGAATCCAATGATTCCTGTGGGTTTTGAATTCTTGCATCAGTCTCATCTACCAATTTTTGATGTTCATGAGTCAGTTTGTGTTAACAGCCATGCTTTTTCAGTGGCACATGTAGTTAAAGATGGAACCATCTGATGTTTCTTAAGTCTTTTCCTTTGTTTCAAGGGTCTTCTCCATTTCTCTCTGATGGACAAAGCAATTACAGCTTGTTGGCACTCATCTGATTCCTTCTCCATCTGTAGAGATACAAACAAACCCTCTCCCCCAAGCAGTTAACCTATCTGGTCCCTTCCATTCACCACTTTCTGATTCTCTCCACATCACCTGGTGATCATCTAAAGATAGTGGAGCTACTTGTACTGGATACTGCCCTTCTGGTGGGTTATAAAACCTGTCTGCCAGAGCCAGTGCATCTTTATCAAAAATCAAAAAATTAATAGTGTGAAGAGCTAAATTTAGAAGTTCTTTAAGGTTACCTGTGGCTCCTCCTTTTTTTGGTTTTTGGAGGAGCATCTTGATGTCTTTTATCTCTGCTTTACTGTTGCTTGTCCTTGTGGATTGAAAGGTATGCTAATGGTATGTAAAATTTGATACTGTTCACAAAAATGTGCAAAATGTTTAGAAGTATATGCAGTTCCATTATGTTTTTATCGCTTGTGGCACATCCATAATTGCAAAAGCTTATATAAGGAATTCAGTCACTACTTGGGCTTTCTTTTTTACTGTTGGTATTGCAAAAGTAAATCCTATAAAAGTATCTATTGCAACATGGATAAAAGACAGACAACCAAAAGATTTATAATGGGTCACATCCATTTGCCAAATTTCATTGGGTCTCAAACCATGAGGGTTCTTCCCCGGAGGGAGCGTAGGTGCATGGAAAAGAAGGCAAGCTATACAGGCTTTCATTATGCTCCTAGCTTCCTCTTTTGTTATTCCAAATTGGAAACATAAAGCTCCAGCAGCCTGATGATATTTAGAATGAGATTCTTGGGCTTCCTGAAATAAAGGCATATTGGCTAGAATGGTTAGAAGGCTATTTGCCTTTGAATTTTCATGAAAAATAGGACCTGGAAATCCATTATGAGAGTGAACATGCAAGATATAAATCTTATTTTGAAGCTTTCTTACTTGTTCTTGAAGTCCCTTAAAGAGCTGATATATATTAGAAACTACAAATTGTACTTGAAAGTTTGCCTCCATGACATTTCACAAGAACTTGCTATAGTGTTGTTTGCCCTCCCTAGCATGCAGAAATTTACTGACCATGCTGTGGGGGAAAAATAATCGTGTTTAAAACAAAAAATGGGGTATTGTTAAGGACCATGCCTGCATGATCCTCTCCGAGGATCCTCTGCAGCTGTGAATTGTGACACTTGAGGGTGTTGCGGGCAGCCTTTATTGACAGAGGTGTTGCTTGTGGACTGGAATGAAATAAATTGGAGGCAGAGGGAAGAGGAGAGAGATCTTAAAATGCAATAGCCTCTTAGTCAGGAAGTCAGAAAACAGCAACTGGCCCTCAGTTTCCTTATATCATCATCATCCTCTCACAAGAAGAGAAGAAAAGGTCTACCAGAGGTGAAGCAAAGTCACATATGGTGTTCCCAACTGCAACGTACATTTGACACATAGTAAGGCTATTTTTCATTCCCTGTGGCAAAATTGTACATTCATAGCTTTTATAAGGCTCACCTAAATTAACACTGGGTACTGAAAAAGCAAATCTTTTCATATTCTCCTTATCTAGAGGATAGGATAGAAACAGTCCTTAATGTCTATAACCCAAAAAGTCCATTTTCTAGGCCATTGAATAGGAGATGGAAGTCTAAGCTGAAGAGTTCCCATAGTTTCCATCTGTTCATTTACTTTTCTTAAATCAAAAACATCTTCCATTTTCCAGATTTCTTTTTTACAATAAAGACAGGAATTCCAAGGACTTAGAGAAGGACACTTATGACCTTGGTCAAGTTGCTCCTGTATTATATCTAATAAGGCCTGAGTTTTTTCACTTGTTAAGGGACACTGTTCTACCCACACTGGTTTATCGGTTTTCCATTGAATGGGAACAGATGAGAATGCAGGCAGGCCTTCAACAGCAACCCTGCCTAAAAAGCCGAAGTACTCATTTGTAGTCCTAACTGTTGTAAGATGTCTCTTTCCCATAGATTGATGGGGATTTTTTTCTACTACAAAAAGAATAAAAACTCCTGTTTTACCTTCAAATATCCATCTCAAAGGGGTAGTATTAACTTCAGGTGCTATTGATCCTCCTATATCAGACCCATAGGTGTCTGCCATAATCTTTGGCTAATGACTGGGCCATTTGGCACCTCTAATGACTGTATGATCTGCACCCGTGTCTACCAGACCTTTCAATGGTGTGCCATTTATATAGATAATGAGCATATGCTAGTCAGCTGTAACAGCTGCAGTTCAGAATATTCCTGGATTTTGTTGCTGGAAGTCAAAATCTGGATAAATATCACCAAATTGCTTGTTTGGGTATGTATCAGTAAACCTGATGCTACTACTTCTCCTGGTTGATAAGTCACACATTGTCCACTTATATTAGTGACTGGGATATTAGCTACACAGTTTCCCACATCAGTGTATAGATGAACACTGTTTTGTAAGTACTTTCAGGAGGTAAAATGGCAAAGCTTACTGTGCCTGGAGATAAAAGATCTATAGGCTGGACAGGGACAGATTTCACCTCTCCAGAGGATATCTCAGTAGTCCCAGCTGCATACAACTCTATTCTTTCCAATTGTAATCCCTTTCTTCTTTCAGATTGTTTCTTGGCTGATTGATCATGTTGGAGTACTGAACTTCTAATGACTCTCTGGGTGTAGCATCAACTGCCATCATGCCCCAAGTGTTTTTTGCCTGGGGCACTGGAGCCGAGCCCCATCTCTTGTTTCCCTGAGTCATTCTATATTCTGATGCCCAATGGAAGCCTCTGTTGCATTTTGGACATAGGGTTTTGGGTCTTGTTCTCCCACCCCGTCTTCTATGCACCCTTCTGATGCCCTATTTTACCTATTGACGAGTCTCTCTGGAAGTTCTTGCCTTGTCTTCTCGTGTTCTGATCTTAAAGTCTGCATCGTAGCCTGGATATAAAAGATATTTTTGCCCACTGTTGCACAACATCTTATGATCTCCTCTAAAGGGGCATCCTTGTATAGTCCTAGTATAATTCTTCTATAAGCTTCATTAGCATTTTCCTTAGCAAATTGTCTTATATTTCTATTGCTACATTTTCACCAATAGTTTGTATGTCAGCTGTCTGCAGATGTCCCACGAAATCAGCAAAGGGTTCATTTGGACCTTACCCTATTTTTGTGAAGGTTTCCCCTCTATCTTGTCTTCCTGGGAGGGCGTCGCATGCTTTGATAGCAGCAGCAGTTTGCTCATATGCTGCTGTAGGGTAATTAATCCGTGCTAAAGTGTCTGCATAAAGACCTAAACCTACTAGTTGATCAAAGGTGACTGGTATATTAACTCCAGGTTGCCTATTTCATTGGGCTTGTATTCTTCAGAGTTCACCATACTCAGAAAATCACAACAAGTTTTGTCCCGGTTCTAAACATGTCCTTGCTGTAGATTTCCAATCATTAGGGGTTAAAACTTCAAAAGTTAAATTCTCTAATAACATCTTAACTTAAGATGATGTAGACTATATCATAAAGAGTGCAAGCCTTTTTCAGATCTTTGATAATTTCCAAATTAAATGGAGTGTATTTTCTTTTTTCTTTACCTGGAGAATTAAACTCTTCAATCACAGGGTACACTTCTATTCTCAAATCAGATGTATCCTGTCCTTCATTTTTCAATTATTCATTATTAAATTAGTTGCTCTCCCACTAGTTTCCACTTATCTGGTTCTAATTTTTCTTCCTTAAAGAACCAAGGAGACATTTATTCTAATCTAAGAGTCCAATGATCTGCTCCCAAGTTACAAACAGACCTTGCTCCTTTATTAACCTAACTATGCTTGCTACACACTTCCCTTGGGGTGGGAAAGGCTCATTTCTTAATATTTGCCCCATTTTAGTTGAAAAATGAAAGTGACTAGTTTACTCACCCTAATTCCAGGTTACAGGGACTTCTCCACTGAACTTACAATCACATCAGTCTAACTGCTGAGTTTAGGTCCTTACATCCATGTTTGGGTGCCAAAATGTAATGTTCGGGCTAGCTTTCTTGAATTAAGGAGTGCAGGAGGCAGGAGAGCCACCAGGAGGATGGTCAAAGATAGAATGTCTCATTTCCAATCCTTCTCAGCCCTTAAATACCTTGGTATGATTACATCATTACAGCACACGATGTGTGTGTGTGTGTGTGTGTGTGTGTGTGTGTGTGTGTGTATGTATGTATGTATATATACATATACACACACACACATACATGAAAGAACCATCATCTCATCAATTTCAGTGAGTTACTACCTTGTTGTAAGTATTCTTGTTTCAAGTATAATTCTCCAGAGTTCTGGACCTCTACACTCCCCTAAACAATAAATAATCCAATATAGATTAAATGTGCAATTCTTCTAATCATATTTTCACAATTATCATTCTACAAAAGAAAATTGGATCAAAAAGAGAAAAATGAGAACAAAAAAGAAAGCAAACAACAAAAAAAAAGTGAAAATGTTATATTGTGATTCTCATTCAGTCCCCACATCCTCTTTCTGGATGTAGATGACTGTCCATCACAAGTCTTTTGGAATTGGCCTGAATCACCTCATTGTTGAAGAGTCACATCCATCAGAGTTAATCATCACATAATCTTGTTGTTGCTGTGTTATTGCTTGGTTCTATCAGTTCATGTGTCTCCAGGTTTTTCTGAAATTCTGCTAATTGTTTCTTACTGAACAATAATATTCCATTACATTCATATACAATAACTTCTTCAGCCATTTTCCAGTTGATGGCATCCACTCAATTTCTAGTTCCTTGCCACTACAAAAAGAGATACTATAAACATTTTTTGCACATGTTGTCTTTTTTCTTTTTTTATGATCTCTTTGGGATACAGACCCAGTAGAGACACTGCTGGATCAAAGGGTAGCATAGTTTGATAGCCCTTTGGGCATAGTTCCATATTACTCTCCAGAATGTTTGGATCTGTACCCACTCTACCCACAATGTATTCCTGTCCCACTGTGTCCACATTCCCTCCAACATTTATCATTATCTTTTCCCTGTCATTTTAGCCAATCTGAGAAATGTGTAGTGGTTCTTCAGTTGTCTTAATTTGCATTTCTCTAATCAATAATGATTTAGAGCATTTTTTCATATGACTAGAAATGGCTTTAATTTTTTCATCTGAAAATTGTTTGTTACTATCCTTTGACCATTTATCAATTGGAGAATGGCTTATATTCCTATAAATTTGAGTCAATTCTCTATACATTTTAGAAATGAGTCTTTTATCAGAGACTTTTGATTTAAAAATTTCCCCCTAGTTTTCTGCTTCCCTTCTAATCTTAGCTACTTTGGTTTTGTTTGTATAAAAACATTTAAAGTTAACATAGTCAAATTTATCCATTTTACATTTCATAATATTCTCTAGTTCTTTGACCATAAATTCCTTCCTTCTTCACAGATCTATGAGATAGACTATCCCTTGTGCTCCTCATTTGCATCCTTTATGTCTAAATTATGAACCCATTTTGTTCTTATCTTGGTATAGGGTGTTAGGTGTTAGTCAATGCTTAGTTTCTGCCATTTCATTTTCCAATTTTCTCAGCATTTTAAAAAATGATTATAGCTTTTTATTTACAAGATATATGCATAGGTAATTTTTCAGCATTGACAGTTGCAAATCCTTTTGTTCCAACTTTTTCCCTCCTTCCCCCCATCCCTTCCTCCAGATGGCAGGTTGACCAATACATGTTAAATATGTTAAAGTATAAGTTAAATACAATATATGTATACATGTCCAAACAGTTATTTTACTGTACAAAAAGAATTGGACTTTGAAATAGTATACAGTTAGCCTGTGAAAGAAATCAAAAATGTAGGCAGACAAAAACAGAGGGATTGGGAATTCAATGTAGTGGTTCATAGTCATATCCCAGAGTTCTTTCCCTGGGTGTAGTTGGTTCAGTTCATTACTGCTCCATTGGGATTGATTTGGTTCATCTCATTATTGAAGATGGCCATGTCCATCAGAATTGATCATCATGTAGTATTGTTGTTGAAGTATATAATGATCTTCTGGTCCTGCTCATTTCACTCAGCATCAGTTCATGTAAGTCTCTCCAGGCCTTTCTGAAATCATCCTGCTGGTCATTTCTTACAGAACAATATTATTACATAATGTTCATATATCACAATTTATTCAGCCATTGTCCAATTGATGGAAATCCACTCAGTTTCCAGTTTCTGGCCATTAAAAAGAGGGCTGCCACAAACATTCTTGCACATACAGGTCCCTTTCCCTTCTTTAAAATCTCTTTGGGATATAAGCCCAGTAGAAATACTGCTGGGTCAAAGGGTATGCACAGTTTGATAGCTTTTTTTTTTTTTTTTTGGTAGTTACCAATTTCTTTCTTTTTTTTTATTTTGAAAAAAATTTCTTTACAACATTATCCCTTCTTTCTTTACAACATCATCACTTCTGTTCTGACTTTTTCCCTCCCTCCACCTTCTCCCCCAGATGGCAAGCAGTCCTATACTTGCTAAATATGTCACAGTATATCCTAGATACAATATATGTGTGCAGAACTGAACAGTTCTCTTGTTGCACAGGAAGAATTGGATTCAGAAGGTAAAAATAACCCAGGAAGAAAAACAAAAATGCAAACAGTTTATATTCATTTCCCAGTGTTCTTTCTTTGGGTGTAGCTGCTTCTGTCCATCCTTGATCAGTTGAAACTGAGTTAGCTCTTCTCTTTGTTGAAGAGATCCACTTCCATCAGAATACATCCTCATACAGTATCATTGTTGAAGTATATAATGATCTCCTGGTTCTGCTCATTTCACTTAGCATCAGTTCATATAAGTCTCTCCAAGCCTCTCTGTATTCATCCTGCTGGTCATTTCTTATAGAACAATAATATTCCATAACACAATTTACCCAACCATTCTCCAATTGATGGACATCCATTCATTTTCCAGCTTCTAGCCACTACAAACAGGGCTGCCACAAACATTTTGGTACATACAGATCCCTTTCCTTTCTTTAGTATTTCTTTGAGGTATAAGCCCAGTAATAATACTGCTGGATCAAAGGATATGCACAGTTTTATAAGTTTTTGGGCATAATTCCATATTGCTCTCCAGAATGGTTGGATTCATTCCCAACTCTACCAACAATGCAGTTTGATAGCTTTTTGAGCATAGTTCCAAATTGCTCTCCAGAATGGCTGGATATGTTCACAATTCCACCAACAATGTATCAGTGTCCCAGTTTTCCCACACTCCCTCCAGCATTCTGCATTATCTTTCCCTGTCATTCTAGCCAATCGTGCAATGGTATCTCAGAGTCGTTTTAATTTGCATTTCTTTGATTAATTATGACTTGGAGCATCTTTTCATATGTCTAGAAATAGTTTCAATTTCTTCGTCTAAGAATTGTCTGTTCATATCCTTTGACCATTTATCAATTGGAGAATGGCTTGATTTCTCACAAATTAGAGTCAATTCTCTATATATTTTGGAAAAGAGGCCTTTATCAGAACCTTTGACTGTAAAAATGTTTTCCCAGTTTATTGCTTCCCTTCTAATCTTGTCTGCATTAATTTTATTTGTACAAAAAATTTTCAATTTGTTCTAATCAAATTTTTCTATTTTGTGATCAATAATGATCTCTAGTTCTTCTTTGGTCATAAATGCCTTCCTCTTCCACAGGTCTGAGAGGTAAACTATCCTTTGCTCTTCCAATTTATTTATAATCTCATTCTTTATGTCTAGGTCATGAACCCATTTTGACCTTATCATGGTGTATGATGTTAAGTGTGGATCAATGCCTAGTTTCTGCCATACTAATTTCCAATTTTCCGGCAATTTTTGTCAAACAGTGAGTTTTTATCCCAAAAGCTGGGGTCTTTGGGTTTGTCAAACACTAGATTATTAAAATTATTGGCTGTTTTGTTCTTTGAACCTAACCTATTCCACTGACCAACTAGTCTATTTCTTAGGTAAATGGTTTTGGTAACCGCTGCTTCATAATATAATTTTAGATCTGGTACAGCTAGGCCACCTTCATTTGATTTTTTTTTTTTTTCATTAATTCCCTTGAAATTCTTGACCTTTTGTTTTTCCATATGAACTTTGTTGTTATTTTTTCTAGGTCATTAAAATATTTTTTTGGGAGTCTGTTTGGTATTCTCAGCATTTTTAATTTCAAATAGTAAGTTCTTATGAGACCCAGAAACTGGATTCTTTAGATTTATCAAACACTAGATTACTATAGTCATTGGCTGTTGTGTCTTGTAAACCTAATCTAGTCTATTGATCAACTACTCTCTTTCTTAGCAATTGTTGAGTTGGCTAATTCCCCATTACTCTCTCTGTGCTTACATTACCAGGTCTACTGTAATGATTAAGTTATTTAACATCTACAGCAAATAGGCATGACAACTTTATTCAGCTTCCTGTACTCTGCTCTAGGATAGGAGGTGCCTTCTGCCTTCATCTTCCACTGAGAGTGATTGTTATATTGGCAGAGCAAAATAACATACTTTATGTTTCTTCATGTCTGTCACCATATGAGAATATCTCATTGTGAGACCTGGTATTGTTTGGTGTTGACTATATTACATAGATTTGCATTTGATTTTCTCTGTATTGACATGCAGAGGATTCTGAAGGTTATATATAATGAACTCATACTATCTTTCCCTGTGAAAACTGGGATGTCCCAGTGGGCGCCTTCTGGGTTCCCTACTGTAATAGCAATCTAGCTGATTATATCTTATATCATTTTAAAGTTTTTAAAAAAATTATTTTTAACTCAAACACAACTCCATAAATGAAGCAGAGATCTTAGTATTGGTTTTACTACCTGTGTTGGATTTCATGTTGAATTTTTACTAGCACCCTCATGGGTGATATTACTTTCTTATCAGCTCCATATTTCAGTTATTTTTAAGAAAAATAGCAAGCATTTTTTCCCCCCTCCTTTTCACTTCATCTCCTTCTTCTCCCTCTAGGAAAAAACCACAGAAGAAAAACAATCCTTACAACAAATGTACATAATTGAGCCTGGAGTCAGGAGTCCCTGAGTACACATTGTGCCTTAGATACATCCTGCTTCCGTGACTGTGGACAAGTCACTTTACTTGTGTTTGTTTGACTTTCCATATCTATAAAATGGGGATAATAGTAGCCTCTACCTTCCAGAATCAAATGAGAGAATTGTTAAGTGCTTAGCACAGTAGCTGACATGTAACAGTTAATGTTATATAAACAATATTATTATTATTATTAAACAAAAAAATTCTCATATTTGACTATGTCTGAAAATGTGTGCCTACTATTTACTCCGTAACTTTTCTGTCAGAAGGTGAATAGCGTTCTTCATCATTGGTCCACTGCTATCATGATTGATCATATAATTTCCAAGTTTGTTTGAAATTATCCTTTTGTTGTTTGTTACAGCACATTAGTATTTCATTACATTCATATATTGTAATTTGTACAGTCATTCCTCAGTTGCTAGGCACAATCTTAGTTTCTAATTTTTTTGCCACCATAAAAGAGAACTTATATAAATATTTTTGTATATCTAGGATCTTTTCAAATTGTTCCAATTGATTTGGCTACACCATTATGCAGTGAAGGAGATCTGCCCAATTCCATTTGGCCAGGACTCCAGGGGAGATTTGCTTGTTCCCTTACACAGACCACAGACTGTTCATAGGTTGTAGCCAGTGGGATGTTGCAGAGATCTAGAATATTAATTTAATTTACTCTGGGAACATGGTTCCCTCCTTTGCAGGTTCCCCCACAGCACTCCATTTCAAGCCTCACCCCAGCATTGTTGTTGTTCAGTTATTTTAGTCATGTCTGACTTTTCCTGACCTATTTTGGGCAAAGATACTGGAGTGATTGCCATTTCCTTCTCCAACTCATTTTTAATAGATGAGGAAAGGAGGCAAACAGGATTAAATGACTTGCCCAGAATCATGCAGGTAATAAGTATCTGATACCAGATTGGAATTCAGGAAGATGAATTTTTCTGATTCCTGTTCTGGCACTCTATTGCATCCTTTAGCTGCACATGCTATAGGGGCACATATACAAAATTCCCCATCTCAGACATCTAATTAGAAAAAAATGGGTGATCTCCATTTGTAACATCTAATTGTTTAAGAAACGATTAAGTTTCTGTTTAAATTTCTCTTGTAACATCCCCAGTTCCTTTGTGGTAAAAACTTCTGCCCCATTTGTGTAGGAAATCTCACAGAAAGTAGTAGGCTGCAGAGAGAAGAACAGTAGTAGAATAAGTCTGTGACTTTTTTAAAATTAAAATTTGTTTTTTAATTAATGATAATTTGCATTTTCTTCCACATTTCTCATTATTTAAAAGGAAAGAAAAACAAAGCCCTTGTAATAAATATGTATAGTCAAGTAAAGTAATTCTCACAATGTGAGTTATATATTTTATCATAAATTTCCTGTAATTGTAATTGGGTCTGTTGATTTAGGGTTCTTTAGTCTTTCCAAGTTGTTTTTCTATGGTATTATTGTTTTTATATAAATGACTTTCTTACCACTATGTGCCAAGTCTAATCCTCACTTCTACCTCAGTCTTTTGTCATGTGCTTCTAATCTCAGTAAAAAACAGTAAAACTAATATGTATGCTTGCTGCCAATGGCCTGTTGGTTTTTGTTTGAAACCTGTTCCATCTACATTATCTTTCATTTGTGTTGTTTATCAGCTTCAATAGCTGCCCCTCTGTACACAGAGAGAGAGAGAGAGATCTTCCTATAGCTGATGAATGCACTGAGCCAACAATGTGTATTTTTGTTTTTTAATTTATGTAAGTCAGATTGTTTCTAATTGTTATTGTTACCATTAAATCATTGGTTAATAAAGTAGACCTGATGCCTTCATTACTTGGCTGGCAGCGTCTTCTGTCATCCAGTGAACTAAATATCACTGCATAATTAATTAAAGCCTTTTGTATTCCATTTAGAAGATTCTCCATATACCACCAGAAAGACCCCCCCCCCCGCCTTTTTTTAAAACAGGGTGCCATATTATTTTACTGCATATTTCTCTTATCTTAACCAAGATGTGATACCTTTGTGCTCTAAACACGGACCGTGACATTTCCCATGGATTGGACCTGACTGAGGCGGTTTCTCTGATAGTTTGTATCTGATATTTGAAATAACTGAAACACCAGTAGGTCATTCTGCATAAAAAAAGTTTACTGTACTCAACAAAGTAATAGCACTTAGCTCATGTACAGCCCCTTCATTTCTATACTAAAAATGACTGGACACCAGGACGCGAACTCACAGGCCATATAACATGATCCTATAACTTCAATTGAGCCTGTGTTTTTAATGCACTTCTGTGACCAGGAAGGCACATGGGACCTGAGGCTACTGGGAAGCTGTGTCAACTGCAGTGAGGCTTTTGTAGCATTCCCCTTTGGGCTACTCCAACTGCCCACCCATTGGTGGCACGGCTAGGCCACATTTACCCATCTTCGGGCACCAACCTGGATCCCCCATTGACAGACCACCAGTAGGTAGGGGTGAAGCGAAAGAGAACTTTATTCTTAGATAGCATATATTTATGCCCCCCTGAGGATCTGGTGGAAGGGGAGGTCCTCTAAAAATCTGGCATAACAGGATTGGCCTGAGAAGAGGGAGGGAGGTGTGCTAAACTTTGAGAATACTAAGGAGAGACATGTGGTACCTGGGGTCAGACACCACTTCTTGGGGCTATGTCCTACCTCCATGTAGAACTTGGCTGCGCCTCAGGTCTCCTACATGCCTTGAACTGCATTCCTTGCTCCTAGAGTCTATTTAACCCTTACAGCTTTAGCTTTAGCATCTTGGGTCATGGAAGTTTTGGAGACATCTTCCTTCCCTTTTAGGAAAAGAACTATATTAACTTCCGTGTAAAATGCCTTTGAGGACCAGTGTTGCAGAATCTTGTATTCTTGAAATGGAAGAGATATGAGAATTTGCTTATTCAGTTCTAGAACATAAACTCAACAAAGGAAACTGCACAGATGTTATCTAGACAAGCTAGGGGAAGAACTAGGATACAATAAAATGTCAAATGACACTGAAATAAAGAGTGAATAAAGACCAGAGGATTTTGAAATTAAGGGAGTTGGTAGTCATTCTCAGCTTTGTTCCTAGTCTACATCTGGAGTAGTGACAAGTTATGAGTATTACATTATAGGATGACTTTGATAAGTACGAAAACATCCATAGATGGGGTACCTGCATGAACGCCTCAGTATTGTTTTATATAAAAATTAAGTGAAAGTAGTGAGGCTCTTTAGTCTAACATTGAGAAGATTTAAGAAGGATTTTGTTGACTTCAACTATTTGAATTTTTGTCATTTTGAAAATAGATTATTATATTAGTTTGGTTGTGCCCTGAGTATAGAGCTAAAGAGTGGCAGATGGGGAACATTACATAAAAACAAACTTAAATTTGTTCCAATTTAAAAAAAACCCAATTTTCTAAGAATTAGAAATGTCCCAAAGTGAGTGGGTTGCTTTGAAGACATTAGCTTCCATCTTATAAAGGTTTTTATTTAAAGGTTGTGTGACTAATTATGATGTGAGAGAGGCATCAAGATTTACTTGATAAAATGCTGGGCTTGGAGTAAGGATGATTTGCTTTCAAATGTCCCTTTAGACACTTAGCTTTGTGACCATAGAACTCTCTCAGTTTAGTTTCCTTATCTGTCAAAACAAGAAAATAATACTTGTTGTACCCACCTCTTAATATTATGATTCAGATGTCATGTTATACATTTCACAAATCTTAAAGCACTACATAAATGTCTTATTATTTGTTGTGGAAGAACCTCTTATTCATGTGAAAGCTGAACCAGATGACTTTCTGGGATCCTTTTCCAACTAGAATGCCGAGATTTGTATCTCCAAGGAAGATGTTGAATCTAATCCATGTACAGAATTTAATAGATGCAAATCTATTTTTTTAAATTTTTTGCTGTGAAGTTTTGCTGTCATCATTTTAAAGAGGTACTAGCTTTCTTTTAGAAAGTGTTGCTTTGTTTCAGACTTTTAGCTCCTGTCAAATTTCATAGAAACACCTATCTGGAGATGAGTATAGCCTCTTTATTGAAGCCTCTAATTGATTGTGCTCATAAATGAAATCAGATGAGGAAGTTTGAAAACAGATTGGTCATCAGATATGAAAATATCAATCTTCATTTTGGAGGAAGTCACTTCAACTTTTAGAAAACTTGTTATTCTTAAATTTGCTTCAGTTATAAAATTTCTATTTTGATTCTTTATCATAGTATGGAGTTTTTCAAGGCTAAGCCGCAGTGCATGCTGTTGGCATTTCTTTTATAGCTGGATGACTTCCCTTATGGTTCTGGGCGGATACTGTGTTTATTTTTTGAAGACAAGCCTAGCTAAACACAGAGAGGCTCATTATCACATCTTCCCTACTTTCTGTGCCACTCTATGCAAGCCATTTGATTTCCCTGGGCCTTATTTTCCTCACCAATAAATAAAAGGAATTGTAGTGTTTTGGACTTGATTGCTAAGATCCTATTTATAAATCTCTGATTTTTTAAATTAATAGACAAGCCATTTCATAGTCAATGTTTTGGCCATGACAATCCTTGATAAAAAATACAACATTGGGGTCAGTCCTGTGTTGCCTTTATTAGCTAATAAACATGTTATACCAGATATATACATATACACACACACACACACACACACACACACACACACACACATATATGTATTTATTTAGTACTCACAATATCCCAGGTAATAACTATGCTTGGTACTAAGGATACAAATTAAAAAGAATGACACAATCCCTGTTCTTAAGGAGTTTATATTCTCATGAGGAAGACAAGTATGTAAATGGGAATATAAGAATGATATTTATATACATATACACACACATACACAGTTATTTAAAGTGAGAGCTATTTTCCAGTAAATAAAGTTATGAACAGTTTTTAAAAGAAGAATTACAGAATATGAAAGGGTGCCTCAAATCTTTAGTAATAAGAGAAATGCAAATTATAGTAAAAAAGAAAAAAAAACTTTTGAGGGTTTACATTATACTCAGAAATTGGAAAAAATAGGAGAGAAAATAGTGTTAGAGATATGGGAAAACTAGGACACACATTTTGCTGCTCCTACAATCTATTAATTGTCCCCTCCCCTTTCTTCAGTGATGGTGGTAGAGTGGTTAGAAAAAAGAGCAAATCTTTTCTAAGAGTCACACTCTTTTGTGTCAGCTATTAGCATTTACTTAATTGTTGGCACTATAAATTTGAGATTCTTGTCCATTGGTCAGCAGGTATGCATACTTCTAGACAAAGTCTTTATCAGTTTTGATTCTTGGCTCTACATGAAATGAGATGACAAAAAAGAAGTTTCAATTAAATGTAAGAATGATTTTATTTGGCTTTCCTGCTTTATTCATATTCCAATTAAAATTTCCCCTTCCACTGGAGGCTTTCCCCAGCCTCTCAGTTCTGTTGTGGGAACTTTCTTAGTTGTTTCTCATTTATTTTTACATACAGCTTGTTGATACATATTTGCCTGTTGTTATTTCCTTTAGATTGTGAGCTCCTTGAGGGAAGGGATTGTCTTTTTTTTCTTTCCCAGTGCTTAGCACAGTGCCTGGCACATAATAGATGTTTGATAAGAGTTTATTGATTGTTTGACTATTCCCATTTTCTAGTGCCTCAAAAGCAAGATATATTACAGAATTTCTTAAGAGATACATAATCATTTAAGAGTTCAACCCTGTTATGTATGTCAAATGGATGAAGCTGATTGTTAAGGCTTTGATTATGTTGGTAGTTGGATTCTGTATCAGTACATATATGTCATATATAGAACCTTCAAATGGGGAGAGAGAGAGAGTCCCAGAAGTGAAGACTGGGCTAGTGATCACTTGTTCATTCTACCTGGAGCAAAGGCCACCTTTATTCTTATTTAACAGCAATATTTTTATGATGTGAATATATCTTATCATGTAGAAAATCTCAGTCCTTGTAGAAGAATTAAAGTTTAAAGGGAGTTACCTAAAGAGCTATGGAAAGGTGTGTGGTGTATATAAGTAGGCCTCAGCACATTACAAATGGAAAAGACGAGGAGTTCAAGATGAGCAATGTAAAGGATTTCACTAGCCTGTCACTGATAAAAATGGACAAGAGAGATCTGGCATATGGCTAGTATTTGGAAGAACTCCACCCTGTGGAGAATTTATGGGAGGATATGGGCATAAGTTGCATAGAAAAGCAGGAATGGATGAGTTGCAATCTGTGTCAATGACAGGGATATCCATATTGATAAGATTACAAATAGATTTAAGTATTCTAGACTGAAAAAATACAAGGATATAGTTTACTTGAAAAAGTTCATAGGCAAAAATTTGCTTAAAGTATAGAAAACCCTTTTCAAAAATAGAAATATTTATAAAAGCTGAAAAGAGAATCTGTTTTGGACTTTAAAGGGTAATGATAATATAGTCCAGTATCCTCATATTAAAGGATGGTGAATATGGTCTGTAGAGATTAGGCTACTTGTTGAAGGTTTCATAACCAATTTATCTGCAGAGCCAGAACTAATATTCAGGTTTTCTGAATTGATTCCAGTACCCCTCCTATTCTCTCATTTAGTTTTCCTAAATCAAGGAGAGTAAGCACTCTATCAAGGGGCCAAAGAAAAATAAGAAAATATATTTTGATTGTTAGAATGTGATTTAATTTAATTTCTAATTGGCAGTTCTCAGTTTTGAGATGTGTGAAAAAAAATTTCTCCTCACTATTGATGCTTATGAAATTAAAACACAGAGCATATCTTTAATGAGTTAGTCCTGTTTAGATTTATTTTGAGAATATTACTTTGAAAATAAAAATAACTTCCTATTTAAATTTTCTAATGTAAAATTGTGATTATGTAAGCTTTTTAAAAAACTTCTATAGTCTTGAACATTAAACTATAACTTGAAGGATAATGTTAACCTACTCTGTAGGTTGCTATAAAGATTGTTTATGAAGTTCAGGCTCAGATCTAAAATACGCTGAATTGGATGGTTTTGAAAAATGTATCATACAGCATAGGAGACCAAATCATGGTAAAGTGCAGAGAAAGACTATACATCAGTTTCTAGGCCACATTATTCAAAAAAATACAACCATAAAAAAGGTAATAAGATTACATTTTCACATTTCATGGCTAGTAAGGTACATTAGACTGCTCAGATATTCATAACTTACTGTGACATTTGGGAAGATTACATTTTGTAGTGCATAGCCATTACTACAGCTCAGATAATAACTAGCCAATGCTTGAGTCTGGATTATGATCCCTGTCATTGGGAACAAATTTGTATTTTGAAGGTTGATCAGTTTCAAATAACTATTAGAAAGGGTTAACATGACATACTGTAGACTCTGTGCATGCTTTTATATATAATAAGTATGCATACATATAGTATATCAAATACGGCATGCGTTTGTGTGTATCAATATCCTCCATCAATTTTCTTTTTGAAAGGCACATTTTAAAATGCTTTAAGCAATGGAGAAATATTAAAATATCTGTCTTGACACTTCTAGTAATGTAAACTTAATTTGAAAGCTGGTGAAAAACACATGTGTACATGCACATATCTAGCAAATTAGTTTATAAAATTAATTTTGTTGCTTATTAGATAAGTCATTACTGATTCATGGGATCCTAAATGAAGGATTGGTGTTAATAATATTAAGGTGAAAGTAAGGTCTGTGAAGTTAGTTGCAACTAGAATGGTTTTATATGATGGATTTAGTATATATTTTGAACAATTTTTAGAAATTGTTCAACCTTTTCCAGATTTTGCTATTGTCAATAAGATATACTTATTGTATAATAATACTTGCCTTTGCATTTAAACTTGCTAAGTTTAATTAAAGCACGTAAGTACATAATTAAAAGCGATTGTCTTTTGGAGAAGTTTTAGAATGTTACTGATTCATTAGGCAGGGTAGTGAAAGTTATTTATTATCTTTTTGAAGAAATGTCACTGATGAATTTCTACTAACCTTTTCTGTCTAATGACTTTCTTTTTTTAAAAATTCCTTTCAGCTCTGTTTTCATCCTTCACAATTTAAAATACAGAACAGTATTATACGCTTTTCTATTTTATTTTTGTTGTTAACTTACCAGTCTTTTCACAGATACTTTCCAAAGTTAGACCTTAGTAAATTCTCCTGTTTGAGAATACCCTTGCCTTCTTAAAGTTTTAATTTCCTTCATTCTTTTTTGCTTTTCTTACTTTAAGCTTTAAACGAGATTTAAATGATGTAAAATAAATTAGTACCCTACTTTTTTAGATGCTACAATTAAAACAAAGGTTACCTATAATATTTTTTTTAGTATTTTAAAAAAATTGTCTACTTTATGTTAATATTGTAGCAATGTAATGATGTAGCAGTTTAATAATTGAATTAATCTTTACTTCTTTTGTGTATGATTTAAAGAGAAAAATGCTTAACATACCTGTAAGCATTTTCATGTTAGACTACATTTTTTTGCCTTTTTCATTTGAAATTTGATATAATTTTGTATTTTGTCATTTTTGGTTTAATCTTTATTTATTCATTCATTCATTCATTCATTTACTTACTTACTCATTTATTTATTTATTTTTACTGAGGCAATGGGGTCACACAGCCTAGGAAGTGTTAAGTGCCTGAGAACAGATTTGAACTCAGGTCCTCCTGTCTGCAGGGTTGGACCTGCGCCCTCTAGCTGCCATTTATTTTATTTTCAATTAAGTATAAACAAAATTTTTTTAACATTCATTTTATAATCACATAAAACATTTTCATAATAACCATCATGCAAAAGAAAACAGACCAAAATGTAGTGTTCTCTCTAAAATGTAATGTTCTCTTTTGAGGTTTTCTTGGGGTCTCTGGGAGCAGCCTTTGTTTCGGTTCATTAATCACCACAAGTGCAGCCAGGTGTTAAAGTCCAAATCTTTTATTATCTCTTTCAAAGTCCTATCTCCTCACTTGGGGCTTGGCCAGTTTTCTGGAGGCCTTCCCGAGTCTTGGTTTCAGTGGGGAAGCGAAGGAGGTAGGAGAGCCTGTCACCAAGATGGTATGAGATGGGATGAATCTGTCTGAGTCCAAGGGCTTGTGCTCCATCCAGCCTTCAGCCTCCAGCCTTCTGTCTGCTTGTGTCTCAATTTCCCTAGCTGAGGCTTCTAGCTTATGTGCTCCACACTGAGTACAGACTAATCATTATATCACCAGGAAACCATTATTTCTTGTAAGATTAAACCAATGTTAAACTAGATTTAACCATTGTCTCCTCAATTCAACTTAGTACCTGGTAAGCATCCTTTTGTTTCAAGTTCAGAGTTCTGGCCCCTAGTCTCCTCAGTTCCACTTAGTACCCTTGTAATTGTCCTTTGTTTCAAGTTCAGAGTTCTGGCCCATAACACCAAAACCCAAGAACAATAAATTGAAAAAAATATTTATATTCATATTTCATGCAGTTTTTGATATTGTGCGTTTTAGTGTTGAGTATGTGTCTAATCTGTATAATCTTTGGTGAATAAAACATCTTCAGAATTTTCTAAGAGGAGGTAAGGAGGATATTGATGGAATCACAGGTTAGTTTTAAAATAATTTCACAATCTTTTTTTTCAGTTCCTTCCAACAATTTTTTTGTCCATAGGTTGCTGTAAAAATCTATTGAGTCATTTCCTAACAATTAAATTGGTGTTTTTATACCTTTCAAAGTGCTTTATATACATTTTCTCATTTGATCTCACAATAACCCTGTGAAGTAAGTACTAAAAATGATATATTTTACAAAAAAGGAAACTGAAGCAGTATTTCCAGTTGTTGCTTCTGAAACTGTTCATTTAATAATTTTTCATGACACAATAATATTCCATTACATTCATATACCATAATTTCTTTACCTCTTCCTCAATAGGACCCAGCTTTTTAATTTCTAGTTTTGGGTTAATATGAAAAGAGTAGCTATAAATATTTTAGTGTGTGTGTGTGTGTGTGTGTGTGTGTGTGTGTGTGTGTGTATATATATATAATATATATATATATATATATATATATATATATATATATATATATTCTTTTCCTCCTTGTTTTTAATCTCTTTGGGGAACAGACTTAGTAGTGATATTACTGGATCAAAGGTTTTCAGTTTTGTAATTTTCTGGGCATAATTCCAATTTGTTTTTCAGGATGTTGGTACCAATTCATAACTTCATCAACAGGAATAGTATTTCTGTTTTCCTGTAGTTCATATAGCATTTGTAATTTTTCTCTTGTTAATTTTACAGTTTGAATATAGGGATGGAACTTGAAAATAACTTAATATGCATTTCTCTTTCAGTGTTATAGAGCATTTTTTCATATAATTGATATTTTGAATTTCTAAGATTGAAAACTAGGACTGTTTTAGTTTTAAAAATTTAAATCATTTCTTTCTATATCTTGGATATGAGGTCTTACATCAGAGAAGCTTGCTTTAAAGTTTTTTTTTTTTTCATGTACTTATTTTCCTTTTTGTCCTTAACTACATTAGTTTTGCCTCTATAAAACTTTTAAATTTTATATAAAGTTGTCCTTTTCATTCTGTAATCTTATCTATATTTAATCATGAATTTCCCCCCTCCTTTTTAGATTGGAAAAATAATTTCTTCTTTACTCTATTTTATATATACACTCTCTATGTTATTCTATACTCTATGTGTGTATATGTATACACACACACACACACACACACACACACTCTGATTTACTTTTTTATTCCTTTAATTTGTTTGTTATGTGATCTTTTGAATCTGCTTTGTATAATGTTTGACACTTATCTTGGTATATGGTATGAGTTTGTTAGTCAAAACCTAATTTCTAGCAGACTTCTGTTGAGTTTTCTTAGTGATTATGTTCAGATAGTGAGTCTTTTGCCAAGTAACTGAGGGTGTTTGGATTTATCAACTAAATAATGGGCTACTGTTTTGTATGTTGTCAACTTGATCTCTTCCACTGCTTGACGTTTTTTAAAAATCAATACCAGTTTTAGTGATTACTACTTTAGAATATACATAGAATATTATTTTTCCATTATTTAGTTCTGTTTTATTTTTGATCTATATAGTTAACTGGGTAAGTTCAATTTAAAATATTTTAAAGCTTCTATAACTGTAAAAAGCTTCTTGGTCAGAGAAATGACATCATCAGACCTGCACTTGAAAAATATCAATCAGGCAGATCTGGTTGTATGGTTTGAAAAGGGGAGAGACGAGATATAGGGAGACTTAGGAAGCCATTGAAATAGATAATAAAAACCTGATAAATGGAAAAAAGAAGATGGAATAAGAGATCACGAGAAAGAACATTTGACAAAGCATGGCAACTAACTGGATATGGCAAGAGTAGAATTAATAGGTAAGAATTGAGGATGATTCATTTAAATGTGAGTTACTTAAGAGAATGGTCATGTTCTTAATAGGATTAAGAAAATTAGAAAGAGGTTTGGGTTTAAGGGAATTGTGCATTCTGCTTTAAAAATGTTGAGTTGGAGATGACAATTAGACTTACAAGTTGAGATGCTAAAAAACAGTTGAAGTATGATTTGATTTCAATATAGATTTCCATATATAGATATAAAAATTATTTGTATAAAGATGATAATTGAATTTATTAGAACTGATGAAATTACCAAATGAGAATACAGAAAGAGGAAAGAGAGGGTAGGGTGTGAGGATATAAATGTAGATTTCCTTTATACTTAAGGATTTTTTTTTTTTTTTTTTTTTTTTTTTTGTTTAAAACACTAAAACATCTCCATTCTTTTAAAAAGACTTTTATCACAGGATCTTTTTGAAATTCATGATAGGATGATTGGTGTTCTGAAATCTAAGTAGGTTATGATTTTGATTTAGAAGGAAAGAGGAAGAGATATTTAATGTGAATTAGAAAATATAAACTATTGAGAAGAGAATAATCAGCAATGTCAGAGGTTGCAGAGAGATCAAGAAAGATGAGGATTGAAAAAAAATCATTTGGCAATTAAGAGATTGTTGGTAATTTTGTAGACACAATTTCGCTTGAATTATGAGAGGATGCCAGACTGAAGATAATTTAGAAGAAAATGAAATGAGAGAAAGTATAAGAATCATTTTAGATCACTTTCTTAAAAAGATTAGCCACAAAAGGTAGAACAAAGTATTGGAGGGGTTGGATAATTGATAAGTTTTTAATTATGGGGGAGACATGGATGTGTTTTTAGTCAGTAGGCACACATCCTTTCAACATGAAGAAAACATATTGAGAAAACAGTTGATGTGAGGGCACAGTTTGCTGGAAAAGGTGGAGAACGATGGGAATCATGTGTGCATGGTGGGGGGGAAGGGGAGTTGTGATTGCCTTGGAAAAGAGAAGTGCTGCCTATCTTCATTTGAGTCACATAAAGAAGTCATTGAAGTTAGAGAAAATTCCTTTGCAGCTGAAAAGAAAGGACTGGGGAGAAGCTTAAAGCAGTGAGAACAATTAGGAGGCAGTTGGAATCAATAATCTAATTAAGAAGTAATGAAGGACTGAAGTGAGGGAATTTCTGTTTAAATAAAAAGAGAAATCATTCATACACATGTGTTAAGTATGTAATATATACATACATATCCACAAGAAATTATTGTGGGCAATAAAGGCAATTGCCAAGCTTATTTGATATATATTAGTGAATTGAGGATGACTTTGAGATTGTTAATCTTGACGTTTTGAAGATCATTGTATTGTTGAAAAAAATTAAATCTATCATAGCTGATCATCACATAACCTTGCTATTCCTATTTATAATATTCTCCTGGTTCTGCTTACTTTGTTCAGCATCAGTTCATGTCTTTTATGATTTCTTTGGAATACAGGTTCAGTAACTACATTGCTGGATCAAAGGGCACACACTATTTTTATAGCTCTTTGGACATAGAAAAGATACTTTTAAAATTATTGGATTGCCTGAAAGCCATGATTAAAAAAAAAAAAAAAAAGCCTAGATACATTCTAGAACCAGAGGGCAAAATAGAAATTGAAATAATCTATCAATCATTTCTTGAAACAGATCCCAAGATGGAGACTCCCAGGAATATTATAGCCAAATTCCACAGCTCCGAGATCATAGAGAAAATATTGCAAGAATTAGAAAGAAGCAATTAAAGTATGGTGGAGCTGCATATAGGGTAAAGCAGGATTAGCAGCTTTTATATTAAAAGATTGGAGAATTTGAAATGTGATATTCTAGAGAACAAAGGAGCTAGGATTACAACCAAGAATCATCTAATCCAGTATAACAGAGTATTATCCTTCAAGGGGGAAAAAACGGATATTCAAGGAAATAGAGTACTTTTCAAGTATTTGTGATGAAAAGACCAGAGCTGATTAAAAAATTTTGATCTTCAGTTACAGGACTCAGGAGAAGCATAAGGGGATAATTAGGAAAGGGAAATCATAAGGGATTTAATAAAGTTAATCTCTTTGCATTCCTATACGGGAGGATGATATTTGTAACTTATAAGAACTTTTCTTATTTTTAGGGCAGTTAGAATATATATGGATACCCGGGGGCACAAGTGTGAGTTGAATATGAAGGAATAATATATAAAAAATAAAATTAAGGGATGAGAGAAGAATGTATTGGGAGAAAGGAAAATGGAGAGGTGGAATGGTGTAAATTATGTGCCATAAAAAGGCAAAAAGCTTTTACAGTGGAAGAGAAGAGGAGAAGGGAGGAGTTAATGAACCTTGCTCTCATCAGAATTAGCTCAAAGAAGGAATAACATACACATTCAAATAGATATAAAATCTATCTTACTCTGCAGGAAAATAGGAGGAAAATAGTCATAGGACTATGAGAAGCAGGGAAGGTGTTAAAAGGGAAGGCATATTGGGAAAGTGGATAGTCAGAAACAACACTTTTGAGGAGGAACAACATGAAAGGAGAGAGAGAGAATAGAATAAGCAAGGGGACATATGGTTAGCAATAGTAATATGTGAAAAGAATTTTGAGCAAGGTTTTCTGATAATGGCCTCATTTCTCAAATATATAGGTAACTGAGTCAAATTTATAAAAAATAAGAGCTATTCCTCAACTGATAAATAATCAAAAGCTAGGAATAGTTTTCAGACAAAGTAATTAAACTATTTATAGCTATGTGAACTCACTATTGATTGGAGAAAGGCAAATTAAAACAATTCTGAGGCATTCTCTCATACCTTTAGATTGGCTAATAGATCACAAAAGTAAAATGATATATGTTGGAGGGATGTGGGAAAAATGAAACATTAGGGTATTGTTGGTTGAATCATAAACTGATTCAATCATTCTGTAAAGCAATTTGGAACTATATCCAAAGGGCTATAATATCATGCATAACCTTTGACCTAACTATTATTATGTATCTCGAAAGAGATTTTTTTTTCTTGGTAATAATAGTCTTTTACTTTCAAAATATTTGTAAAGATAGTTTTCAACATTTCTCTTTGCAAAACTTTGTTTCAAACTTTCTCCTTCCCTTCCCCTAAGACAGCAAGAAACCAATATATATACAATTCTTCTATACATGTTTCCATATTTATCATGCTACACAAGAAAAATAAGATAAAATGGGGGAAAAAAGAGAAAGAAAACAAAAAGTGAGCAAACAACAACAAAAAAGATGAAAAAAACTATGTTTTGATCTATACTCGGTTCCAGTCTTCTTCTTTCTGGGTACAGATGGCTCTCTCCATCTCCTGAATCACCTCATTGTTGAAAAGAGCCATGTCTGTTAGAACTGATCATCATATAATCTTGTTGCTGTCTATAATGTTCTCTTGGTTTTATTCATTCACTGAATATCAGTTCATGTAAATTTCTCCAGGCCTTTCTGAAATCATCTTGCTGATTGTTTCTTATAGAACAATAATATTCCGTAACATTCATATGCCATAACTTATTCAGCTCTTCTCCGACTGATGGGCATCCACTTAGTTTCCAGTTTCTTGCCACTACAAAAAGGGCTGCCACAGACATTTTTTGCACATATAGGTCCCTTTCCCTCCTTTAAGATCTTCTTGGGATATAACCCCAGTAGAAACGTTGATGGATCAAAGGGTATGCACAATTTGATAGCCCTTTGGGCATAATTCCAAATTGTTCTCCAGAATGGTGCGATCAGTTCACAGTTCCACCAACAATATATTAGTCTCCCAGTTTTCCCACACTCCTTTCAACATTTATCATTATCTTTAATTGTCATATTAATCAATTTGAGAGGTATGTAGTGGTACCTCAGAGTTGTCTTAATTTGCATTTCTCTAATCAATAATGATTTAGAGAATTTTTTAGAATTTTTAGAATAATTAGAAATGGTTTGAAAATTGCCTGTTTATATCTTTTGATCATTTATCAATTTGGAGAATATATCAAATTTTTATAAATTTGAGTCAATTCTCTACATATTTTAGAAATGAGGCCTTTAATTAGAGGTCTTGGATGTAAAAATTTCCCCCCCCAGTTTTCTGCTTCCCTTCTAATCTTGTTAGCATTGGTTTTGTTTTTACAAAAACTTTTTAATTGAATATAATCAAAATAATCTATTTTGCATTCCATAACATACTCTTATTTCATCTTTGGCCATAAATTCTTTCCTTTTCCACAGATCTGAGAGGTAAACTATCCTGATGTTCTTCTGATTTTCTTATAGTATCATTCTTTATGTCTAAATCCTGAACCCATTTCTACCTTATCTAGGTATATGGTGTTAGGTTTGGGTCAATGCCTAGTTTCTGCTATACTAATTTCAATTTTTTCAGAAATTTTTGTCAAGTAGTGAGTTCTTATCCCAGTAGCTGGGATCTTTGGGTTTATCAAACAGAAGATTACTATAATCATTGACTGTTGTGTTTAGTGAACCTGATGATCCACTCTTGTTTCTTAGCCAGACATGGTTTTGATGACTGCTGCTTTGTAATATAGTTTTAAGTCTGGTACAGCCAGGCTACCCTCATTTGCATTTTTTAATTAATTCCATTGAAATTCCAGATGAACTTTGTTGTTTTTTTCCTAGCTGTGTAAAGTAGTTTCTTGGCAGTTTGATTGGTATGGTACTGAATAAGTAGATTAGTTTAAGTAAAATTTCATTTTTAATATATTAGCCCGGCTTACCCATGAGCTTTTGATATTCTTCCAGTTGTTTAGATCTGATTTTATTTGTATAGTAAGTATTTTATAATTGTGTTCATATATTTCCTGACTTTGTCTAGTCAGGTAGACTCCCCATATTTTATATTATCTACAGTTATTTTAAATGGATTTTTTTTCTTCGTATCTCTTGCTGTTGGACTTTGTTGGTAACATATAGTAATACTGATGATTTATGTGGATTTATTTTGTATCCTGCAATGTTGCTGAAGTTGTTAATTGTTTTTAGTAGTTTTTTAGTTCATTTTCTAGGATTCTTTTAGTATGCCATCATATTATCTGCAAAGAGTGCCTACTCCATCTTACCTACTTTACATTGCTCTACATTACCTACTCTAATTCCTTTAATTTCTTTTTCTTCTCTTATTACTAAAGCTAACATTTCAGATACTATATTGAATAGTAATAGTGATAGTGGGCAACCTTATTTTACCTCTGATCTTATTGGGAATGCTTCTAGTTTTATTTCCATAACATATGGTGCTTGCTGATGGTTTTAGATTGATAGTAATGATAATTTTAAGGAAAACTTCATTTATTCCTGCGCTCTCTAATGTTTCAATAAGAATGAGTGTTGGATTTTGTCAAATGCTTTTTCTGCATCTTTTGAGATAATTATATGATTTTTGTTAGTTTCGTTATTGATATAGTCAATTATGCTAATAGTTTTCCTAATATTGAACCATCCTACTTTCCTCATTTAAGTCCTACTTGGTCATGGTGTATATTCTGGTGATAAGTTGCTGTAATCTCTTTGCTAATATTTTATTTAAATTTTTTGCATCAATATTCATTAGGGAATTTGATTTATAATTTTCTTTCTTTGTTTTGACCCTACTTAGTTTAGGTATCGGTACTGTATATGTGTCATAAAAAGAATTTGATAGGACTCCTTCTTTCCCTATTTTTCCAAATAGTTTGCATAGTATTGGAATTAATTGTTATTTAAATGTTTGGTAGAATTCACATGTACCGTATATACTCGAGTATAAGTCGACCCGAACATAAGCCGTGGCCCCTAATTTTAACCCAAAAATCTGGGAAAACTTATTATATCAGTAAGTTTAGGTAGCGCACTGGTGCCCGCAGAGGAGGAGAGCCGTTGCCAGCATTAGTATACAGTCCGGTTACCCACTGTGATACTACAGGAACAGCCGTATCACTGTAGCAACGGCCGGCCCTGTAGTATCACAGTTGGCACTCACGCTGTATACTACACAGCAGGGGGGCATTCAAAGGGATATTTACACATGTTTTATCTAGTGACTCGAGTACAAGCCGAGGAGGGGATTTTCTGCCCAAAAATTGGGCAGAAAAACTCGGCTTATACTCGAGTATATACGGTAAATCCATCTGACCCTGGAGATTTTTTCTTAGGGAGTTGATTAATAGCTTGTTCAGTTTTTTTTTCCTAAAATGGGACTATTTAGATAATTTTCCTCTGTTAATCTGGGCAATCTATATTTTTGTAAGCCCTCACTTCACTTAGATTATCAGATTTATTGGCATTCATTTCCACAAAATAACTTCTAATTATTGCTCTGATTTCATCTTCATTGGTAGAAAATTCACCCTTTTCATTTTTGATACTAGTAATTTGATTTTTTTCTTTGCTTTTTCTATTAAAATTAACTAAAGGTTTATCTATTTTGTTGGTTTTTTCATAAAACCAACTCAGTTTTGCTTATTAGTTCAATAGTTTTCTTTCAATTTTATTAATCTTCCCTTTTATTTTCAGAATTTCAAATTTGGCATTTAATTGGAGTTTTTAAATTTGTTCTTTTTCTAGGTCTTTTAGTTGCATGTCCAATTCATTGATCTTCTCTTTCTCTATTTTATTCATGTAAACATATAGAGATATAAAATCTCCCCTAAGAACTGCTTTGACTGCAACCCATAATTTGGTATGTTATTTCATTAATGTCATTCTCTTGCATGAAATTATCAATTGATTCTATGATTTGTTGTTTCAGCCACTCATTCTTTAGGATTAGATTATTTAATTTCCAATTAATTTTTGGTCTTTTTTTTCCATGACCCTTTATTACAAGTAATTTTTATTGCATCATGATCTGAACAAAGTGCATTTACTATTGTTGTCTTTTTGAATTTGATTTTGAAGTTTTTAATGCCCTAATACATGGTCTATTTTGTGTAAGTTTCATGTACTGCTAAGAAAAAAGTATATTTCTTTCTGTCGCCATTTACTTTTCTCCAAAGATCTATCATATCTAACTTTTCTAAAATTCTATTTACCTCCTTAACTTCTTGTTTGTTTTGTGGTTTGATTTATCTAGTTCTAATAGAGCGAGGTTGCGATCCCCTACCCCCCCTTTTCCCCCAAGGATTGTTTTGTTGTCTATTTCTTCTTGCAGCTCTCTTAACTTCTCTTGGAACTTGGATCCTATACCACTTGATGGATTTATGTTTAGTATTGAAATTACTTCATTGTCTATGGTACCTTTTAGCAAGATGTAGTTTCCTTCCTTAGATCTATTTTTACTTTTGCTTTCAGGATCCCTACTCCTGTTTTTTTGTTTTTTTTTTTTTTTTTTTTTTTTTTTTTTTAATTTACCTAAAACATAATAGATTCTTCTCCATGCTTTTACCTTTACTCTGTATGGGTCACTCTGTTTTAAGAGTATTTCTTTTAAACAACATATTGTTGTTGTTGTTGGTTTTTTTAATCCAGTCTGCTATCTGCTTCTGTTTTATGGGAGAATTCATCTCCTTCATATTCACAGTTTTTTTTTTATTATAATAACTTTTTATTGACAGAACCTATGCCAGGGTAATTTTTTACAACATTATCTCTTGCACTCACTTCTGTTCCAATTTTTCCCCTCCTTCCCTCCCCTAGATAGCAAGCAGTCCTATATATGTTAAATATTTCATATTCACAGTTAAAATTACTAACTCTGTATTTCTAGCCATCTTATTTTCCCTAAGTTATACTTTTCCTTTCCTTTCCCCCCTTTCTCTAAAACCCAGTGTTTTGCTTCTAACCACCACCTCCCTCAAACAGCCTTTTTATAGCCTTTTCCTCCTTTTTTAATCCTTTGTCATCTACTTTTGTTCTCCCTTCTTATAGCCTCCCCTTTTCCTTTCCCCTTTGCTCTCCTATTTCCCTATAGAGTGAGACAATTTTCTTTATGAAACTAAATATGTCTGATATTCTCTCTTTGAGCCAAATCTGATGCGATTAAGATCAACACATTGCTCCTCTCCCCTCCCTTCTTTCCCTCAATTGTAATAGTTTTTTTGGCCTCTTTATGAGATGTAATTTACCCCATTTTACCTCTCCTTTCCTCTTCCAATACAATCCCTTTTCCACTTCTAGTTTCTTTTTTATATCATCACATTAAAGTCAAATTATACATTATACCCGCTAGAGAACCAGAACTCTAAAGTATACTTGAAACAAGGTGTTAACTCAGTGGAATTGATGAGATGATGGTTCTCTAGATCACATACATACATAGTATAGTGATATAATGATTCTTTAAGTTCATACATAATCAGTATGTTGTAATGATATAATTACAATAAGGTATATATTAAGAAGGACTGGAAGATAGACATTCTATCTTTGACCATCCTTTCATGTCTCTCATGTTTCCTGCATTAAGATCAAGAGTGAGCCAGAATAAAGACCCTAGATGCTATTCTTGAATATTCTCTTGATGTCTGTCCTGCCTTCATCACTTCTCCACTAAGACCAAGGACTTGGGCTGATCCTAAAGTCCTCCAGAAAGCTAGCCAGAACATTACAACACCCTCTCAAGTATACCCTTGGCAGAGATGCAGTTCTCAAAATTTAAACAAATCATTTTCCCATATAGGAATGTAAACATTTTAAACTTTTAAAAACACAAGGGTTTTTTTTTTTTTTAAATCTTTGTGTATTTATGATTCTCTTGAGTTCTGTATGTGAAGATCAGATTTTCTGTTCAGATTTGGTTTTTTCATAAAAAATAAATGAAAATCCCTTATTTCACTGAATGTCCATCTTGTCCCCTGAAAGATAATGCTTAATTTTGCTGAATAGTTGATTTTTAGGGGCAGCCCAAGTTCCTTTGCCCTCTAGAATGTCATTCTAGGCCCTTTGATCCTTTAAAGTGGAAGCTGTTAGGTCCTGGGTAATTCTGATTGTGGCTCATCAATATTTGAATTGTTTCCTTCTGCTTGCTTGAATTGTTTTCTTCTTGACCTGATAATTCTGGAATTTAGCTATAATATTCCTTGAAGTTTTCATTTTGGGGTCTCCTTCAGGAGATGATTGATGGATTCTTTTAATGGCTATTTTACCTTCTGTTTCTAGCACATTAGAACAGTTTTCCTTGATTTCTTGAAAGATGTTGTCTAGCTTTTTTTTTTCCATCATGGTTTTCAGGTAGTCTAATAATTCTTAGATGATCTCTCCTGGATTTATTTTCCAGGTCAATTGTTTTTCTAATGAGGTAGTTTACATTTTATTCTATTTTTTCTTTTTGGTTTTGCCTGTCTCATTTTTGATTTTTGATGTCTCATTGAGTCTTTCACTTCCATTTGTTCTTCTGTTTTTCAAATAGTTTTCTTTTTCCACTTCACCAAACCTATTTTTTAAGGAATGATTTCCTTCAGACAATTTCTGCATTTCTTTTTCCAGAGCTGTCTTTTCTTTTCTCAATTTTTCATCTGACTCTCTTTTAATTCTTCCAAGAGAGCCTGGTGAGATGGAGACCAATATATATCAGTTTTTGGGACTCATCTGGAGATTATTTGCTTTTAGTGTCCTTAGGGTTTGAGGTCTTCATAAAAGCTCTCTATGGTCGGAGCTCTTTTGGCTTTTTTCTCATTTTTAAAGGTTGAGGTCTGCTCTTAGGGCAAAGGGGAGTTTGTTCCAAGCTGCCTCTTCAGGTAACAGCAGCTTTAAGCTGTCCTGCAGGTTTCCTTCCTGAGCTGAATGGACATGGCCAAGCCTCACTTGTTATGCTGGGGTTCAGGGGCTCACTATTTGCCTTCTGTAATTGAGCTAATACAACTAGTCTGTTGATCTACTGGCTTCTGTATCAGGATAGGGTAGCAAATGTTCCAGTTCTCCCAGTACATTTCCCCAGCACATGGAAGCCTCGCTGCAGTAGGTTGCACCCTCTTTCTGTTTTCCTTCTCCTCTCTCCCCAATTGAGATAGACCTTTCCTGAAGATCTTCCAGAATGTCATCTGCTAGAAGTTTTTAACACTCCAAATATTTATGTGTTCTATTGCTCCAAAACCATTGAGAGGTTTGATCTGATATTTTTCTGAGGGAAGCCAGGAAGTACTCAAAAACCTGTCCGCTCTTTGCCATTTTGGCTTCCCCCTGAGAATTTTTTAAAAGAAAAATAAATGAGCATGGAAAGAACAAAGAATCCAGTCACATAAAAGTTACTATGCAGATAGGGAAGACTTGGGTTCATCTTCGGAAGAGGATGCTAAAGTAAAAAAAAAAAAAAAGCTTCTTCTTCCCCAAAGAGTAACAATACCTGCACAAAAAGAATTCATAGAAAAACTCAAAAAAGATCAGAAATCAAATAAGAGAGATTGAGCAAAAACAAAAAGAAAAATCCAAGAAACTACAACATTATGAATAGAAAGTCAACCAACTAGAAAAGAAAATCCAGAATCTTAAGGAAGAAAATGACTTTTAAAATTAGAATTGGAAAAGCCAGCAAAGTTGTGAGAGAGCAAGAAATAATAAAATATAAAGAACAGAAAAATAGAAAAGAATGTGAGATTTCTCATAAGAACAGCCAATCTGGAGAACAGATCAGGAAGAGAAAACATAAGAATAATTGCATTACTTGAAAGCTATGAGGGAAAATGAATTTTGATATAATAATACAAGAAATAATTTTTAAAAATTATCCTGAACAAGAGAGGAAAGTAGAAATAGAAAGAATACATCAGTTATTAATTGAAAAAGAACAAAACTTACAGGAGCATCAATGTTAAATTTTGAGACCCCCTGATCCAAAAGAAAATTTTACAAACAATAACAACAAAAAACCCCACCAAAATTAATTCAGATATGTTGGAGCCACAGTTAGAATCACACAAGACCTATCAGTGGTTACAATAAAAAACTGCAGTTCTTGCAACACTTCATAAATATGATCCAAAGAATTAGGATTGCAGCTAAAAGTATTATATTCAGCAAAATTGAGCATAATCTTGAACACAAACAAAAAAAATCATTTAGCAAATTATCATATTTTCTTGTAAAAAAATCTTGAACTTAATAGAAATTTGACATATAAGGCTCAAAAGAAATATAAGATAAACATCAAAGACTTATTTCAAGGGATTAAAAAAGGATATTCTTTATGTTTCATACATGGAAATATAAAACATATATCTTTGTCATTGTAATTGGGTAGTTCAAAAGAGACTGGTGTAGAGCTGAGTATGAAATGATTCTAAAAGCAAAACCGTGTTAAAAAACGTGAAAACAATAGTTATGTGAATGAGATGCAGGAACTGACATTGAGGAATTAGATGGGCAAGGAGAGCTTTTAGTTCTGAAATGCTACTCATACTGGCAGTGAGTTAATGAGGGAACAATATACATATATCTAGAAGTGTATAAAACTCTCAAATTTATATAGAAATAAGAAGGGGGAAGGAATAGGTAGGATAAAGTGGAGTATAGAAGGGTGTGTGAATTTAAGAGAATGGGATGACATGTACATTAATTGGAGTGGGGTAAAGAGTGAGGGAAATGATAGTTAGACATAAGGGAGGGATTTTTTTTTTTTTTAAGTGGGATAATCACTTTTTAAAAAAAATTTTATTTAATAATTACTTTATATTGACAGACTCCATGCCAGGGTAATTTTTTTACAACATTATCCCTTGCACTCGTTTCTGTTCCGATTTTTCCCCTAAGGGAGGGATTCTTGGTGAAATGGGGAGGTTAAGGACTACCAAGGCAAGCCATCTGGTAGAAGTAAAATAGAAGAATGAGCAGGGATAGAAAATGAGATATACATAAACATAGTAATAATGATCATTAGAAAAAATAGGTAGAGGTAGTAATCCTTGATCTTGGACCAAGTCAAAGTTTAAAAAGATTCAGTGAGAGAAATCTGCATTATATGCCAGCCATATTAATTTTATTTTAGACTGGTTCAAAACAATTAGATAGTATAAGGTTGAAATATTATTGTAGCATAGGAAATGATGCATTGGTGTATTCAGAAAAATATGAAAAGATTTGGATTTAAGAAGAATGAAGTTATTCTCTATCAGAGAAATAGGATAGACAAGCACAGTATATTGCATAGATGTACATGAATATATGTTTATGATTATAGGTATCTACATATATGTATGTATAGATGCTTATGAATATATACGTATGTATATGTGTATCTATATATATCTATGTATATATCTATATCTATATCTATATATATACACATATAATTCTATCTTTCTGGTAAATGAATACATTCATCTAACTATTTCATTTCCTATCAGAAATATGGGGGAGGGGGGAAAGAGGGAGAAACCTAGACAATAGCTGCAGCAAGTAGTTAAGAGAACTTTTTAAAGAAAGAAAAACTCATTAAAATTTGAAAATAACAAGTTACCGAAGAAAATAAATTTTGTGTTTAACTGTAGTCTGCTTGGGGGAGGAAAGTGGGGGGATGGAAAAAGGGAAAAAAGTGAAATGTACTCAGCAGAAAACAAAAAAATACCTATAAGGAAGTAAAGAAAAGATAGGCAGTTCTGAATACAATGTGTTCTATTATATATGGTTTCTTGAAATAGAAATTTGTTACATTTTGAATCCTCTGCTAAATGTTTAAAGTCATTTGAAAAAGGTAGTACAAAGAGAAAAGTTGAAAACGAGACAGGGAAAGGGACTTGGGGGAAGGGGAAGAAAAAGAGGGGAGGAGGGGGGAGGGAAAGAAAAAGAGAGAGGGGGAGGGAAGTGGGGAGGGGAGAGAGACAGTTAAAATAGATTGAGGTTGCAATCTGCTACAGCATATAATAAAGGCTTAACCTTGATCACTGCCTTCATTTATCTTTTGCTTTTGTAGCCTTTCTTAAAATTTCCACTTTAAAATATCTTTTTCCCTAAGTATAAAACCTCCTTATTTTCTTCGGTAGCTTGTTATTTTCAAATTTTAATGAGTTTTTCTTTCTTTAAAAAGTTCTCTTAACTATTTGCTGCAGCTATTGTCTAGGTTTCTCCCTCCTCCCCTCCCCCCCATATTTCTGATAGGAAATGAAATAGTTAGATGAATGTATTCATTTACCAGAAAGATAGAGAGAATTAACACACACTTGTGTGTGTTGGTGTGTGTGTGTGTGTGTGTGTGTGTGTGTGTGTGTGTGTGTGTGTGTGTATGTGTGTGTATGTGTATGTGTATGTATAGTAAGTGACTTTTGTTTCTTTCCTTTTTTGGAAGCTGGTTGGTGGACAGTTTGATTTGGAAATGAACTTTATCATCCAAGAAGGGGAAAGTATTATTTGCATGGTGGATCTTTTGGATAAGTGTGATATTACTTGCCAAGCAGAAGTATGGAGCATGTTTACTGCCATTCTGAAAAAGAGTATAAGAAATCTTCAGGCCTGTACCGAAGTAGGTCTTGTTGAACAAGTGCTCAGGAGAATTGACAAAGTTGACAATATGATCGCAGGTATGACTTTCTCTGCCAGTAGAATATTTTTAAGAAATAAAATAAATATTTAAAATAAATTTTCCAATTCTTTTTATGTTTAATTGCTTGAAAAGTAAGTTCATTGCAGTTGGTAAGTATGTCTTACTTATTGTGAAACACAGATGTATGATGTTTTAAAAATTTTACTTCTTCCATCTCCAGATCTTTTGGTCGATATGTTGGGAGTGCTGGCTACTTATAATTTGACTGTACGGGAACTAAAACTGTTCTTCAGTAAACTTCAAGGAGAAAAAGGCCAATGGGTAAAATATTTAGTCTTCAATTTTTTAAATTGTCATTTGATATTTATAGAAAGTTGTATTTTTTCCTTTTAAATGTCCATTTTGAAAATAATGGAGACAAACAAGTGTCTTCAGATGGTTTTTATTTGGATTCCCATTTCTTTTATAATTTCTCCTCCTTTCATCTCTTTTATACCTCTGACATCACAATGATATAGTTAGAAGAAAGGTGCTATCATATCAAGAACTCTGAAACTATCTGATCTTTCTTCAACACATCTTGTGATAGAGTCAAACCAGACATTGGATAAAATTTCATAATTGAATTCATTTCTAGAATTAAGCAAAAAAGATGGATTCAGAGTGGTGTTATTTTATTGATTTGCATCATGTTACCTAAGTAATACTACTACTACATCCTTTTCCCCTTTTCTCTGCCCCCATTCTCCAAATTGAAAGAAAAATGAATGAAAAAGTGGATGGGATTGGCACTTTAGAGAAATGTGTGCCTCCCAGAGTTGAATTTAAGGTCATACAGGGTAAGAAAGACACCCATTCCTTCTTCATTCTATTACTGTCAGGCATCATTGACAATTCAACCGTTGATTGATAGTATATTTTCCATGCAATTATGTTGTTACTTTGTTGGATAGTTGAGGTAGGTGATTTCTGAAAAAAGTGTATAGTTTCCTGGAATTCTTATTTTCTAGCCTTAAGAATGGGACCACTGCTACTTGAAAAACTTTTATTAGAGAATAATGTGAGTGGCCTTGAACTTAACTCAAATAGACAAATTTGTAAGGTTAGCCATATATATACTGTGTCCCTTTGTTTGCAATAACAAATTCAGTGTTTTAAACGTATCTTTTATGTGAAATTGTCTTTCATTTACATTTATGTACATACTTGTTTGAATATTTTTTCCCCTCCTAGAATGTTGTTCCTTGAGCGTAAAAACCATATTTTTGTATTTCTTTGAACATGGTATCTGGAACAAAATGCTAAATAAATATTTGTTGACAGACTTTGTGAAAGATGGTATCTTCTTACTTAATATTCTTGTATTGAAAAATGTTCATCATTTTATCAGATGTTTTTAAAAATTATATTAGCTACTTTTACGAACCTTTCAGATGTGAGTAATTGTTAAAGTTAGTTGTTACTCATGTATTGGTCAACCTGTCATCTGGAGGAGAGGGTGGGAGAAAGGAGGGAAAAAATTGGAACAAAAGGTTTTGCAATTGTCAGTGCTGAAAAATTACCCATGCATATATCTTGTAAATAAAAAGCTATAATAATAAAATTACTGGTTACTTCTTTAAAGGAAGAAATTGTAAGAAAAACATTTTCACTATTTATTCCAGATGTAGAAATCACTATAATCTGCTCTAATTTTTACCTGCCATAATCCTTTGAATTTGATCTTGACAAAAGAAACTGCAATGCCTTAAAGGAAATGAAGAGGTGGTAATTGCAAATATCTCCTCTCAATGGGGAAGTGAAATTTAAAACCTGCCTTAATACTTAAGAATATAGATTTTACTCAAATTTTTGCTTTCTTTACCCTTTTCTCTATAAAGTTATTTAACTTATTCTGACATCATAGCAAGCATTTGCCTACTTTAAAAAAAATACGAATCAATGATTTTATCTATAACTTGATCCAATGAAATCAAACTTCTTACTGTTCATAGGGGAAATCCATAATCTACATCTGTTTTGTTTGTTTTCATTTTGGTGGCGAGATTGAGCATGTTTTATAAGATGATGGAATCATATATTTAGGGAGGGAGGGACATAAGTAGACCAGGCCTGAGTCCCTGAGAAGTTAAGTGATTGGTCACAACAGTTATTAAGTGGCAGAATTGTAATTCTAACCCAGGTCCTTTGAGTCCAAATTGAACTTCCTTTCCCCATACCATATCATTTATGAGTCACACTTTACCTTGACAGGAAAAGTAAGCTTTCAAAAAATTTAATTGTCTGGGTGTATGGATTGAACTTTGTTAATTTATTTTGCTTAAATAAAGGGATTATTTTGCTTATCTTTTTGAAATAAGATGTCATATGCTTAAGGTGTTTTCTGAAACGTTAGAGGGTTGTGTAAATGCTAAAGATTTTTGTTATTTGTATCTATAGCCCTTTGAATGTAATAAACAGTTAAAGTTTTATTCATTCATTCATTCATTTAGCTTCTGACCATTAGTCTGACTGTTGATTGAATTGAATGTAAAACTTTACGGAAAAAATCTTGAGTTATGTAAAAATTATTTTTAATTTTTTTGTTAATGTACAAAAAAAATGACAGTCTGACATGGATAGGGGCCATAGAGAAACTCTGAGTATTAACTGTTTTTACATAGAATATTAATGACTGCTATGAACTATTGTACTTTGCTCATTTGAGATGTCTCTATTGTGATGAATGCTCATCTGTCAGAAAATAAATTACTTTGAAAGCATTGGAAAAAATTTCAAAAAAGCTTATTTTAGTCTGCTTCAGTTAGAATATTGTTGTTCTTATGTATGTTTTAAAATATATAGATTAAGTTGTTTATTTTATGTTGAGTGAAATCTTTATTATTTTAACAGCCTCCTCATGCTGGGAAGTTGCTGTCTGTGTTAAAACATATGCCTCAGAAATATGGTCCTGATGCCTTTTTCAATTTTCCAGGGAAAAGTGCTGCAGTAAGTTATTCTTAACTATGAAATAAATGTGTCCTGTTTTTGTTAAACACTTTGTTATTTTTTTTAAAAATAGTTTATATTATTTTACTTTACATTTTTTTCTTTTGGCCTTTTTCTGCAGATTTCAACTTTAGAGCCTTTATTTTCTGTTTACCACTTTCCCTCGGATAGTACTAATATTGTTCTCATCTATTAGAGTGAGTTGGATTGATTATTTGGAGTACACTAGACTAATTTTCTTGATGCTGGCTTCTTGTGTTTTCCAAGAGAACATAACCTAAATGTTGGAATACACGAGAGAAAGCTGTTGGAATACACGGGAGCGACCTAACAGTGGTTGCTGGAGATCCAACCCAGAATGGATCTCCTCTTGTGAGAGAAGGATGATACAAAGAGACTGAGAGACAGTTGCTGTTCTCTGACTTCTCTGACTGAGAGGCCATTGTGTTGTCTGACCTCTCTCCTCTTCTCTCTGCCTCCAGTTTATCTCATTCTCAGTCCACAAAGAACACCTGTGTCAGCAAAGGCTGCTTTGCAACCCCTTGACATGTTATGATCCACACCTGTGGAGGCTCTCGGAGAATTGACCTGTCCCTTAACACCTAAGTAGTCTTTAGTATTTAAAAAGAATTATCAAAAATTAGCTTTATTTTCAAAAAGTACTGGAGAAGAATGAAAAAATCGTAATTGTACAATTGATGAGGTCAATTGATGAGGACATGTGCTGTAAATCCCTCAGAATTCTTTGGTGTAGAATGACAATTATTTATTAAAAATATATCCAAAATTCTTGGGTGAGAGTGATTTCCAATGCTATAAGAAATACTATAGGAAAGTAAGAGAAGACAAAAGGTTCACATAAAAGACTAAAAACAGTTAATAAAGAAGTTCCCTGGTATCTCAGGAACTTTGCCTCTCTCCTCTTCCCTCTGCACCTCCCCAAACTAAAAATTTCCAAGGGCAAAAGCAATTCAGAACAGCTTACACTGTTGTTGTGGGAATATGGGAGCTTGACTCAAGTCATCCCCAGTTTCACCAAGTTCTTGGCCTAAAATAACCTGTCTTAATGCCTGTCTTCCCCAACCTATCCCATTTGCCATCTTAAATTTTGTTCAGATCTTTTTTTCCTGAATTTTTTCATTCTTTTCTATTTTTGAGCATAATCTTTTATCTTTAAAAAAAGTTAATTTGGGGCAGCTAAGTAGCATAGTGGATAGAGCACCAACCCTCACCTCAGGAAGATTCCAGTTCAAATCTGGCCTCAGACATTTAACACTTTTCTAGCTTTTCTAACCTCTAATTGAGGTTAAGCTCAATTGCCTCAGCAAAAAAAAAAAAAAAAAGTTAATTTTTCTTTTGATTTCCACTTGGATATACTTAAATGTTTGCTTCCAAAAAATAGGAATGTTTTTAAAATTAATATTTGAATTGTTAAGTGTTTTAGGACTGTTGTATTTTCTGGAATCCTTCATTTGCAGACTTGTGGTGTTGATTATACAAATAATTCTTAGTTGTTTTAATATCATCAGTAAAGCTTTTTGATATTTTGAAAGTGTTATTGTTGATCTTCCAAATATTTTCTGAAAACTGAGTATTAGATATTTGAAAGTTGGTTGGTGACAGTTTTTTTTTAGCGTCTGTCTTTATATGTATTTCTCAGGATAGAGGCAAGTGTGAATGGTTAAACAACCTACCTTCACAACAGGGTCATTGCCTACATATAGTGTCTGTGTGATCCTGGCTGGGTCATTTAACATTTTGGTGCCCTACACTTTTATGTAAGATTATGCGTTGTGGAATATTGGCTTATCTGCCCAGGAGCTTCTAAATCATAGCTCTAGACCAATGCTTTCCTAACCTTTCCATCTCCCAGCCTAGTAAAATTATATTATTGTGACAAAATGTCAAAATTCAATTGTACAAGTTTAAGAAACTTTTTAGTACCCAAAATGGGCAAGCTATGGTGGTATTACTTGCAATGATCATAAAAAATATCTGCTGTCCCTTCAGTAGCTTATAATTTTTTGAGACATATAGTATGTAAAACAATAAATAAAAATAATTTTGGGAAGTAGTAAAAGATTAAAAAACCAGGAAGGATCAAGAAAGATTTTGCTCATAAGAGAAGGCATTCAAGCCAATTCTTGAAGGAATCCAAGGATGCTTTGAGACTTTACATGAGTAGGGAGTTTGTTTTAGGAACAGGAAACATGGCAGTGTTTCATAGCTAACCTTGGTTAGCTGGATTCATGTCCTACTTATGATGAATAGTAGCTATGTGACACTGTAGATCATGTAAATATTCAGTACTCTTTACCAGAATTGTCAAATTCATCACATTTAAAACTCAGTAATTTTTTTGTTTAATTTTTTTTTCACTTGTGTCTAACTCTCTTAGTCTATTTGGGATTTTCTTTAAAAGTTATTAGAGTAGCTTGCCATTTCCCTCTCCAACTCATTTTACAGATGAGGAAACTGAGATAAAACAGGGTTAAATCCAGGGTCACATTGCTAGTAAATATCTGAAGTCAAATTTTAACAAATTTTTTAAGACGAGTCTTTCTGACTCTAGTCCTGATTCTGTATTCACTGAAGCATCTAGCTGCCCCAGCTCTCTTTAGATACATTTAAATGCAGATTTTGTAGTAAAGTATTTAAGAAATAGTTACATTGAATACTAGGTAATTGCTTTTTGAGTGATTCAAACCTTCTTCTCTAGGCTATTGCATTACCTCCTATAGCAAAATGGCCGTACCAGAATGGATTTACGTTTCATACCTGGCTAAGAATGGATCCTGTAAATAACATCAATGTGGATAAGGATAAACCTTATTTGTATTGGTATGTATTTTTAATTTGGACAGGTTATTAATTTGTTTTGGAAATTTATAAAAAATCTTAAAAGAAAAAATAAAATCTGTTCTCTCCTATAGTTTCAGAACAAACAAAGGACTTGGATATTCTGCTCACTTTGTTGGAGGTTGTTTGATTATAACTGCAATAAAATCCAAAGGAAAAGGGTTTCAGCACTGTGTGAAATTTGATTTCAAGCCACAGAAGGTATTCAGTAAATTATTTTAGTGTTTCTTAATTATGGTAGCATATTTGTTTTGTCATTTTTTTGTAAGTAATTATGTTGCTAGTATAAATGATGATTTTGCACCTATAGGGTGAAGTGAGTATTACCCATATTTCTACTAAGAGAAAACAAAGTTGAAGTGCAACAATTAAATTAACTACTAAACTTTTGCTTTTGAGAACATTATAAAAATGTCAATTTATGTTTCTGAAAAAAATCTGTGCCCACTGTCCAGAAAAAAAAGTACTGTTGGAAATTATGGTAATAATAGAATTATAAAAATATGCTTATTAGTATAGCTTTAAATTTGGAAAATTACTACATGCAGGAATTTTGATTCAATTGTTTAAAGTTTACAAACACATTTTAGGTTCTATAGAGCATATAGGATATTGAGTTTTTTTTCTGTCAAAAATAGAGACTTTCTTGTTATCAGTTAAAAAAGATTACACTTATAGGTGCTTAGTAAATATGACATTGATATGATGCCTTTTTTTGGCATGTGAATATTTTCAGTTGAGACATCTTAAATCCAACATTATTACCCATTATATAACTTGTGATAGGGCTTAATATTTGAGGAGTATCAGAAAATAGTATTTTAAAATTAAAACTAGCAGTGTCACCATAGCATTCTGTCTAAATTTCTGTTACCATTTTATTATATACTAGTAGCTAAATCAAGTTGCTTTTCTAAATGTTTTCATATGAATGAAGCCTTTTAACTTGAAAGCCTCCTGGATCTTGTTTAATTTCAGATGAAGAAACAGTTTTATCTGAGAGCTGTTTGTTCTCGTGTCATGGGATTTAGAGTTTGAAGGAAATTTAGAGATTACTTTAGCCTGACTACTCATTTCAGTTTACAAGTTCTGGACTATATTGGCAGTTATATAGCTGTGGCTTGAACATAACTCTTATGATGATCACTGCACCATGTTGCTTTTCCACAAATATTTTTGTATTATCTCCACATATGTTTGCTGCATAGCTACCAGTTGATATCAGGATAACTTAATTTTAAACATGAATTATGATTTTTTAGTGATTTCTCTTTTTGTTTGTTCAGTGGTATATGGTAACAATAGTGCACATTTATAACCGCTGGAAGAACAGTGAGCTTCGGTGTTATGTGAATGGAGAACTCGCTTCATATGGAGAGATAACATGGTTCGTCAATACTAGTGATGTGAGTAGTTAAAAAAATTTAAAAATAATAACAGAAAGTTTGAAATAGAAGTATGAACTCTTAATCATTCTTCTGATGGAATAAAATGAAGAATATAAAATGTTTTATGCTTTTTTTTAGGGTGATTTAAGACAGTTATTTTCCTAATTCATGGCTTTAATTTTTTTTTTTTTTGCTGAGGCAATTGGGATTAAATGGCTTGCCCAGAGTTACATAGCTAGGAAGGGTTAAGTGTCTGAGATCAGATTTGAAATCAGGTCCTTCTGATTCCAAGGCCTTGGCTCCTTCTATTGCACTATCTAGATGCCCCAGTTCATGTTACTTTTAATTAATAAAGGAGAAGGTTGTCAGTAAGTAGAATAAGTTGACAGAAAACTAAATGTTAATGTAATAATGTAATCTTCTTTTATGGTTGATATGTGCTTTTAGAAAATCTAATATATTAGTTATCAATGACTAATTCCAAATGACAATAATTCCTAGAATCATAAAACTTAAATTTATCTGTCCAGGCTTAATCTCAGGAATTTTTGTTCATTTTTTCTATTTTGGACACCTTTGATACTTTGGCAAAGCCTGCAAACCATTTTTCAGAATAATATTTTTAAATGCAAAAAAAATAATACATAGGATAAACAAAGGAAATTAGTTATAGTGAAATTAAAATGTAACTTTTTTCTCTCCAAATTCAAATACCCCTTGAAAACTATATACTGATCTCTATTTAAGAACTCCTAGCTTAATCGAATATTAGATAAGCGGCATGAAGGAAAACAGAAAGATTAGTTTTATATATTAGATGTGTTTTTAGAACCTATTTGTGTTTTCCAATTTGGAATCTAGTTTGAGATAATGTATCATGGCTTCATGGAGTTATTGAGAATGCAAGGTCGTTTTATGGTTATAAAGGAAAGATAGCATCTGCTGTTGTAAAAGTGAGAGAACAAGTCATTAGCAATGCACATTTATATATATTTTCAGAGGATTTTTTTGTAAGTACATTTTGTTTTCTGTTTATGCTATGCAGTTTTTTTTTTTTTTTTTTTTTTTTTTTGGGTACAATCTACCATACTTAACTTCTCTATGATGTTAAGATCAGTACTCATCTGGCTGTTATTTACAGATGCTCATTTAAGAGAGGTCTAATGTCTATTGATAGCAAGTAAACTTAGGAAGCTGGAGGAATCATGCGTCCTAGCCAGGAGGAATTTAGAAGTCACTAGTCTGCACACTCCTTATTGTGTAGGTGAGGAAATTTAGGCTTAGAGAGATTATATGACATGCTCAACGTCGCTGGGGAAGAGGGAACATCTTTTGCATAGTGCAGCTGTAAATTCTAAGTCTGTATTCTTTCCACTGTAATCTGTTGCCCCTTTATTCTACATTGGTTTCTTCTTCTGAATGTCATTTAAGAAAGTCAGTGATAAACTTCATAATGTCCTTGTAGTGTGATCAGCATGGTAAACGGATCAAATTGTGTATGTATGGCTCAGTTTTTAAGAAATTGTTTATTTACTCTGGAAAACAAAGTTAAGTATGGAATGTAATAGTGTCAGTTAATTTTAAGGATTGTCATACAGAAGGGGAAACTTGTTCTGCTTGATCCCCAGAGTGTAGAAGTAGGAATGTTAGATGGAAATTATAAAGAAAGAGGTGTAAATTCAGTGTTTTAGAGGGGAAAAAAAACCATTCTCAGAATTAGGCCCACTCAGATGTGGAACTGGCTGCCTTAGGAAGCCAATAGGATCTTTCTCTGGGTATTCAAGCAGAGTCTGGATAATCACTCATAACCTAGGCTATAGAGAGGTTATTCTTTTTGGGTTCTGTTGGACTATATGGCCTCAGATATTTTATATTCTGTGATTTATTAAAAAGAAATGAGTCAGTAGAGAAGAGAAAATTGAACTACATTTATGGCATTTATTTGCATGAAACTTAGCAGGATTAATAGCTGAAACTAAATTTTAATAATAGAATTTATTAAGTGTCAGACATCTCTCCTTGCCCCTATAATAGACCTGGAGATGCTTTCCTTCCTCCAAAACAAAGCAAAACAAATCCAGTTCCTGACTTTCAGGATTTTCCTATTAACTTTACCAGTAAACAGAACTTTTTATCATTTTCATTATGAATAACTTAAAGTTCTTTTGTATTTTTTCCACAGACATTTGATAAGTGCTTCTTAGGCTCTTCAGAAACTGCAGATGCCAACAGAGTGTTTTGTGGGCAAATGACTGCTGTTTACCTTTTCAGTGAAGCTCTCAATGCTGCTCAGATTTTTGCTGTTTATCAACTAGGGTTGGGATACAAGGTACTTTGATATTTCAGACTAATCGAACTAACATATCTGAACACTGAAATGATTTGTTTTGGAAATGTGAATATTTTAGAGCTTGAATAACATTGTTGATGGTCTTGAGTAACCTGTGTCATAATAAAATACTGCTTAGGAAGTAATGAGTTCCTATTGGATTGATTACTCTTGGTCCTTTATTTGGTGTTAGGCTGTGAAATATACAGAGCACAAATGTTTCTTTAAATACATTTCCCCACAAATTAAAGTAAGTTCATTGTTCCTGAAATGGCTTACATTTGCTAAAGTAAGTTAAAGTTTTTAGGTAAGCTAACTTACTTTTATAGTCAATAATGTTTGGAAAAGAACTTGTTTACCTAAAATAAGTGGGTACTCTGTATGTAGAATTTTAAGATATTGATTTACTTGTTTTCAATACTTCAGTGTATAAACTGTCTCTGTGTGGATACAACCTATATACCTTTATTCAGTGGGATTTCTGATAGTGGTTTTTAAATATTGTAAATTTAAGATTTGTGCCTTGCCAGAACAATTACAAAGGGAAAGTTTTCATTTTAATTAATAGTTTAAAAAATGAGAGCTACTGAATTATTTCTATAATCACCTTTTGAAACCATTAAAATTTTTCCAGCTTCTCCACCTCTGTTCTTGGAATTACATTGAAGCAACCAAGTGTGGTGGAAAGTAGCCAGAATATTTAAACTTGAAATCCTAGTTTTGCAACCAGTCGGTTGCAGTTTTACTGATCTTCTCTGGGCCTTAGTTTCTTTATCTATGAATTTAGATGTTGGGCAGATATTGCTAACGTCTCTTTTTGATCTAAATTCTGTGATAATTGAGATTGATGTCCATCAGCATGTACAGAAAATGGCTACTGATTTTCCTTGGAGTAGAGATTATTAATATTTGAAACAAAAAATTACCCTTCCCTCAAATATACATAGGAATTATTGTCAATATCGGCATGGCCAAATAGTGGATAAACAATATCTGAGAATGGAAATAAGTATTGTTTCTTACTTTCCTTTTGGCACCAATTTTTTATGTTTGCTGCCATGAAAAATTATTAGATATGACAGTGTAAATTGGAAATTTAGAATTTTCATGGGAATTATTTAAGGTTGTGTAACAAGAATTATGGGAGTAAAGCAGTAGCTATGGTTATCTTGCAGCCTATTATTTGACTTAATCCATATTTAATTTTTTCCTAAATGCTATGGTAATATAGGGCTAGATTTATAGAATACACGTTTCTCCTCATTATTCAAAAAAATCTTTCAATTAACTAATTTCCTATTTTTTTCCCATTATTTATTTAATAAACTAGTAAAAAGCTAGTTTTTCCCCCAAAATTAGTTAGTCATTATTATTCCATGTATTTGTTTGTATCTCTGTGTAGCTTTTAAGTATATAGTATCTGAAACATAATGAGGGTTCTATAACATTTGAAATCTGTCTCTCTACTTATTATTTACTTTAAATCCTTTTAATCTCCTAGGTTTAAATATGTATTAAAGGTATTGAATTTATAATTTCTCAACAATGAAATAAATAGCAAAAAAGATACATCATTATTTACAATACTGATCATAGCCACCATAACCTCAAAACTTAGCTAATTGAAAACAACTTTTCTTTGATTTTTGAAAGCATCATTCTATACCATTTAGTTTATTCAAGATAGCAACTTAAGTGTTTTTGAAGACTTAAAAAATCTCTCTTCATCTTTATAAATATAAAGGTTACAATAATTTTATGAACAAAGAATTCCTCTTCTGTCTCTTTCTCTGTACCTTAATATATTTTTTTTTTGCCATAATAGGAAAAAAAACAAACTCTCTATAGCTGATTCCTTACATATTAATTTAATTGTTATTTCAAAATTCTAAAATGTTTCATAGAAAGTTTAGGAGGAGGAAGGAGCTAGTCTTTATTAAGCACCCACTATTTGCCAGGCACGTTTGAACTTCATCACTCTGTGAGATAGGTGTTATTATAGTCCCCATTTTACAGTTGAGGAACCTGGAGCAAGCAACTTACCGAGTGTCACACAGACAATAAATATCTGAGGTTGAATTTGAACTCAGATCTTCCTGACTTTAGGTTTAGCACTATATCCACTGTGTCACTTAACTGTCTTATTTTTTATGGGAGAGATTGTTGAAGCTGTTGTTACTCTAGTAAATAGAAGATCCATAAACTCTTCTTCTAAACTCTGACCACCTTATTATAGCTTGGATTTTAAAAATTCATTTAATATAAAATAAAAAAGAAGTTTGCTTCACATTTTTATGTTGATTTCTGGTCTTCTTTATAGTAAAATTTCTCATGTTGCAATCTATTCTGATTTGTATTGACTTTGGACAGCACCGTGGTAATTTAGGTTTTATATTGGAACAAAATGAGATAACTTACAGATTGTTCCATAGCTTTTAAAAGAGATTTGTTTAGTCTTGGTGAAAAGAGAATATTACAAATATTACAAGGGAAAGACATTAAGGACATCTCCATTGATTTTTAAAAAGCTCTTTTGCCTGACTGCTGATTTTGGTTAACCAAACATCATCAGGTGCCTGAACCTCCTGGTGGATATTTTGTACATAGGTTACCAGGAAGAGATGTAAATAATGGGAGCCTTTAGTTTCCTGAGCCAATCAAGTCTCAAGGATGGTTTTAATAAATGTAAAAACTAGCCTAGCTTATATATTAGGTTATTGCATGGTTAGGATATTGTTCCCACCACATAATCTATAAGATTTATTTTTCATCAAAATTGTAAGAAAAAATTGAACCTAATGATGTCAATCCTAATTCCCTAGTGATTTACTTTAAAACAACTTTTCTTATCATACCTTTTATTTCTGGATAAAATTTATGCTTAATAATATATTGAGATCTATTTTACTTAGTGAATTTTAGGAGGTTATAAATATTTATTTAAATTAACCTTGGAAAGTATTATATTAAAGTAACAATTTTTACAAATTGCTTAAGGGAGTATTTAATTCTGAAGATACAAATGTGGGAAGATCTTAGTTGAAGAAATATAGTAATTGCAGTCATTGCTGAGAGTTATTAAATCTGATTTTCGAGACAATTTTTTCTTAGAATATATTTAGAAATAATTATATTCTTATTTATCTTGATTGAGTAAATGTTTTGTTACCTGAATAGTAAAAAAGTGCTGATTTCATTTTATTGTCAAGCTTATCTTTAGAGGAGAAAGTGAATTAAATTTATTTTAAAATGCTCCCATTGTATGTTCACGTAAATTTTTTTTACATATAAAAGTGAATTATAATATTTCTACAAACATAAATTACAAAGGCAGCACTTATTATGTCTTGCCTTTTCTTGTTAAGTTGTGCATATAGATCTTGGTTAAGGGTTATATTTCTTGTTTTCAAGTTATTAAAAAAAAATTAAAGGAAATGTTTTTGAAATGCATTTTCTCAGCTCCTGCAGAATTTTTCTTTCTGGAATATGCTTTTTTTTCTTGGCGGTAGATGGAACCTATACAAAAAATGTAGTAGAGCACAAAACCCTCCAAATCGATGCAGAAAGGCAGATAAAGTAAATGCATCCTTTTAAGATTTTGATGCAATAAAAATTACTTGTAATAAAGGGCCAGGGAAAAATAAGTCAAATTAATGGTAAATTAAATAATCTAATCCTAAAATATAAGTGGGTGAAATAACAGAATTTTTCTTTTTCCTGGACATCACTACTGCTCAAAGATACTGAAATACAGCCCTTCTACAAAGTAAGAATTAAATTTCCTTTTTAAATAATGCAGAGTATCAGTTTAAAAAAGTTTAACTTTATTTAACATTTTCCCCAGTTACATTCAAAACAATTAAAAAAAAAGATTTTTGTTTTTAAGGTTTTGAGTTCTAGGTTCTTTCCTTATTCTGACCCACAATTAAGAAACCACTTATGAGGTTATGCAAAACATTTCCACAAAAATCAAGTTGTGAAAGAAAACAGATCTCCCACCCTAATGAAAATAAGAACTCTCAAGAAAAATTAAGTTAAAAATAAAGAAAGAGATAGAGAAATAAAGAATGCTTTGACCTGTAGTCTGAAGCAATCAATTCCTTCTCTGGGTATAAATAGGATTTTTCATCATAAGACCTTCAAAGAAGTCGTGGATTTGTACTAGTAGATTTGTACGACTAGAAGTCGTACTGTTGAAAATAAGTTATTTATAGGTAGTCATCCCAGAAAATTCCCATTACTTTGTATGTAGTATATTTTACTTTATTTATAGAGGACTTTCCAGGTTTTTTTTTTTGTTGTTGTTGTTGTTATTGTTGTTGTTATTGTTTGTTTGTTTTCCCTGAGAGCATCCTGCTCATCATTTCGCAGAGAACAATAATATTCTTTCTAAGAAACTTGCTTTGAAAAAAAATTTTTTTTACAATTACTATTGCTAATAATGCCCACTCCATTTATTTTTTCTCTCCTTTCACTCTGTCCCTCTTCAAAAGTGTTTTGCTGCTGACCACTTCTCCCTCCAATATGTTGTTGTTGTTCTTTTTTTTTTTTTTTTTAAATCACCTTTCCCTTTTATTTTCCTGCAGGGTAAGATAAATTTCTCGGGATATCAGTCTTAAGGAAATTAAATTAGTGGTTAAAAAACTACTAGTTTGTCTTATCTTTGTTTAAACATTTTGCTTTTTTAATACGTTCTAAAAAAGAATGAAATCAGCTGATAAATTTAATGCTAACCTCTTAAATTATTCTGACTCTCTAGATAGAAATCTCTTTCATATGTCTTAAAGTATAAAACTATAGAACTAGGATACAAAGGGAACAAAAAAAAACCCATTTATTCTTCTTGATGTTTTGAGTAGTTACAGTTTGAAGACTTTGAAAAATTGTTGCGGTTTTTTTTTTTTTGTTTGTTTGTTTCTTTTTAATTGGGAATATTTACATTTTGTGTTTTGTTATGGAAGAATAAAGTTTATATGGTGCTAAACATAAAATCTTTTGTATCCTAGGATTAGTGCTTTTGATTTGCATTGCATAACCTGTTTAAAATATAGAATTAATCTTACTATAATTTTTATGGCTGTCAATAACAATCATTTTAGAAATTATTACTGTAGAATAGCCAGCAAAGACTGTCAGTATTGCTAGAAAAGTTCATTAGTTATATATTTCTTTAATAATTCTGTAGGCTTATTATTGGCTCATGCTTCATAACATACTCTCCTAAAGTTTCTTTAATATTATTTTTTAGGGTACTTTTAAATTCAAAGCAGAAAGTGACCTCTTCCTTGCTGAACATCACAAACTTTTGCTTTATGATGGTAAACTGTCCAGTGCTATTGCATTCACATACAATCCGCGGGCTACTGATGCCCAGCTATGTCTTGAATCATCACCCAAGGATAACCCTTCTATATTTGTTCATTCACCTCATGCTCTTATGCTCCAGGTATGATGCACTTCTCAGAATATTTTTGAATGAGCAATAATTAAATAATACCACATAATGTAGAGGGCAGGAATTCTGGAGATGTATACTTGAAACAAGGTGTTAACTCCGTGGAATTGATGAGATAATGGTTCTCTAGTTCAGACATAATCAGTATGCTGTAATGATCTAATTACAATAAGGTATATAAGGGCTAAGAAGAACTGGAAGATAGACATTCTATCTTTGACCAGGCTGGTGGTGGCTCTTAAGCCTCCTGCACTAAGAGCAAGAGTGGGACAGAATAAAGAATGTAGACTCTATTCTTGACCATTTTCGTGGTGTCTATCCTGCTGAGACCATTGCCCTTCTGGAGGACCTCCAGAAAGCTAGTTCAAATGTTACAACGTAATTACATTTTTGTTTAGCCATTTAGTCGTTTGTGCTTCTTCATGACCTTGTGGATCATACTATTCACGGGATTTTGGCACAGATTACTGGAGTGTTTTGCTATTTACTTTCTAAGGGGAATAAGACAAACAGTCATTTGCCTAGGGTCACACACTAGTTAGTGTCTGAGATCAGATTTGAACTTATGTCTTCTTGACTCAAGGCCCAGCATTCTATTCACTGAGCCACCTAGTGACACTAATATTAATATATGTATTTACTTATGTAAGTATTTACATGGCTGATTCTATAAACAAAACTAAATTTAATATCTTAAAAGCATTTCTGCCATCCTAATTGTATTTTTATTTTAATTATAGTAATAACAGTAATTAGGTATTAATTTTTTTGTGCTTTTTGCTTTATCAGGATGTGAAGGCAGTTTTGACACATTCTATCCAGAGTGCTATGCATTCTATTGGAGGAGTGCAGGTGCTTTTTCCTCTCTTTGCCCAACTTGACTACAGACAGTATTCATCTGACCAGGTTGATACATCTGTTTGGTGGGTAATGTTAATGAATTTTTTGAAAGTACAAATTAAACATTAAGATTAAAAATTAAATTCTTGTCTTTTTGAAGAATTTTCTTTAAGAATTAAATTCTTTTCTTTTTTATTTGAGTAGAATTAATTTGCCTTTACTTGCTTTTTAAATGGAATCATAGCAACTATAGAATAACACAGTGTAGCAATTATGGAATAAAACTTGAGGACAATGTTTTTTAATTAAAAATAGCAAAAAAATACTCTTTCTTCCCTACCCCAGTAAAAAAGTTAAAAACTTTTAAAGAATATATATAGTCAAATGAAGGAAATTTTTGGCTATGTTTGTAAAATGTTTTATCTGTTTCTTTAAGTCTATCACCTCTCTGTTAGAGCGTGATCCATCATTGGTACTTTTAATATGGTTGATCTTTGTGGTGATTAGAATTCCTTCAAAGTTGTAGTAATCTTATTATTTTTAAATTGTTAGATATTAAGAAAATTTTATTTGAATTTCCAAATTCTCTCCCACCTGTGCTTCTTGGCCACCTGCTGAGAAGGCAAGAAATACAATGGTCATTATGTGTATAAAGTAATTCAAAACATATTTCCCCAATTAACTTGTAGGGAAAAAAAAAGCAAGAAAAATAACCTAAAAAAAAAAGCTTCAATCTTTATTCGGAATTCATCAGGTTTTTTTCCCCCCAGAAATGTATAGTTTTTTTTTTTTTTTTTTTAATGAGTTCTTTTGGATTGTTGTAGATTATTGTATTAATCAGAACATCTAAATATCTCACAATTGATTATCCTTACCATGTTACTATTACCATGTACAATGCTCTCCCAGTTCTGCTAAGTTCATTTTGCAGACGTTCATATAAATCTTTCTAAGTTTTTCTGAAACAATCTTCATTTCTTACAGCACAGCAATCAATATTCCATCACAATTATGTATCTCATCTTGTTCAGCCATTTTTCACTTTGGGTATCCCCTCAGTTTCTAATTTTTTACTAGCACGTAAAAAGCTGCTATCACTATTTTTGCACATATGGGCCCTTAATTTTTTTCTTTGATCTCTTTGGAGTACATATATAGAAGTGTTATTACTGGATTGTTAAAAGTTATATACAATTTTATAGTTCTTTAGGCATAGTTTCACATTATTTTTTAATGGTTAAAACAGTTCACAACTCCACCAATAGTATATGAATGTCCCTGCTTTTCCACAAACCCTCCAGCATTTGTCTTTTTTTTTTTCCTCTCATGTTAGCTAATCTGATTGACCTGAGGTTATTTTAATTTGCATTTCTCTAATTATTAAGGATTTAGAATATTTTGTTAGTTTTGATTTCTTCTGAAAACTGCATATTCAATCCTTTCATTTTACCATATATCAATCTGGGAATGGCTCTTATCTTTAAAAACTGGGTTCTTTATATATTTGAGAAATAAGGCCATTATTAGTGAAACTAGCAATAAAATGTTTTCTTTAGTTTCTTGTTTTCTGGTTTTTGTTGCATTGGCTAGATTGGTGCAAAAACTTTAAATTAATGTGATAAAAATTGTCTTACCTCCTATGATTCTTTATCTTCTTTGTTCATTATCTCTTTCTTTACATAGATATGATAAATGATTTTTTTCCCATGCTCCCATAATAGCATAAGCTTTTGTTTGTGAATCTTTGGGTTTATCAAACATTAAATTACTGTGGTCCTTTATTTCTGTATGTATCATATACCTAATTTTTTCCTTCATTAATTACTGTTTCTTACTCAGCACCGTATTTTTTTGATGATTACAAATTTGTAGTATAGTTTAAGATTTGGTCCTGCTGAGCTACTTTCTTTAACTTTTTCCCATTGTTTCCTTTGATATTTTTGACCTTTTTTTTTCTTTTTTTAGATGAATTTTGTTAGTATTTTTCTAACTCTATAACGTAATTATTTGATTGTTTGATTGGCATAGCTTTGAACAAATAATGTATATTGTATTTTCATTTTTATTATGTTTGCACAGCCTACTCATGAACAATTAATATTTCTCTGGTTGTTTAGATCTGTCTTTACTTGTGTGAAAAGTGTTTTGTAATTGTGTTCATATAGTTCCTGTGTATGTCTTTGAAGGTAAACTCCCAAATACTTTATACTATCTGAAGTTATTTTAAAGGGAATTTCTCTTCCTTCTGTATTTTTGCTGGTAACAGAAATGCTAACATACCATTCTTAAGTATTTATAGAAAAAATTGAAAAGGTTCTTGTTTGCAAACAAAAATATAAAGGTAATTGTGAAGCTTAAATTGACTCTCAGATGATAGTAGGAGCAAAATAATTTCTGCATTTGAAAGTTTGGCTTGTACTCTTATAATATTGTTTTGGTTAGGGTGTTATCTTAATGAGCTATTCTTAGCATTTTATACTAAGGGATCATGTCATAATTTTATTTGCTGTAGAACATCTATTATAGCAACTTCCATGTTAAAGCAATACTTATTTAAAAAATAAGTATTTATTTACTTTTATGAATTTGATGAATTAAATGTAAATTCATGGAATGATTACATAATGACCCAGGCAAAAACATGATAGTATAATAATAGACTGTTTGAACTAAATATGTAGAATGGGTCAGTGTACCACACTACAGTCTTACATTGATTACATTTATTTCACTTTATATTTTGAATATGTCACTTTGAGTCATTCATTGATTCTTATATTTGAGAAATGACTACTAATTGTCAAATAAGTTTTTTGAATTCTGCCCTGGCAAATATATGTAGTAGGTATATAATTGGAAAGATATCTTCTATTTAAGAATTCATATGTTTATTTTCTTAAACAACTGAGATTTTTCTTTGTAAATATTGACTTTGACAAGATTTAGATGAAAAATAGGGCAGATAAATCATATTATTGCAAATATTTAGAGAGAGAGAGAGAGAGAGAGAGAGAGAGAGAGAGAGAGAGAGAGAAAGAGAGACCCTTAGAGGAGGTAGAATTTCAGGAGCTATTTAAAGTACTTGGTGTGTTAGAGAAAAAAGTTCTGTGGTGCAGATTGGATTCTGGATAAACTAGGACTTCTGGAGTGATGGCTCTTGAGCCCTTTATAGAGCTGCTTTCTATCTTTGTTAACCCATTTTCAGCAGATGGACCAAACCAGGTTGAGGGGCACCAAAGAGTCTTAAACCCCATGGTGAGTTGGGGGGTGTCTACCCCAGGCATGTAAAGACTTCCCCTGATGAAATGAACAGATGAGAACAACTTGTTCCAGTGGCCATGAAAGCAGATGAAGAAGGTGTTGTGGAGCCCTTAGAGCTTGGTCATACATCACAGATGCCAGGGTCATCCCCTGCATCTGGAATCATCACCAAGCGGTCTTGACTCTGTCCTGCTAATGGGCAGTGATGGATCTGCAAGAGAGAGTGAGGCTGACAACTTTGTGCGACTCTACCTCATTTACATCCAACTTAAGCACAAATCAAACGACAGCAGCATTGCATTTTACCATTTCTACCTCTCTCAAAGCCCCATGGTTATAAATGAGTGATGAAGCAGCAGGTGCTGAGGTCACAACGCTGCACAGGGATGGTGCATAGGGCTGTCTTCTTACTGGAAGCTGCAGCCCCTGGATGTCTGAGCAGCCTGTTAAGGATCGCACTGCCCACCTCCATGAGTGAAGAAGGGACTAGAAAAGGTGCCCCAAAACTTATCTGCTTACTCAACCCTGGCCTGGTTACCATGGCATTCAGGGATCCTGCTCTATGACTGAGACACTTAAAATGTATAAAAGCTTCTGAAAAGCTGATTTCCTCTCACCACTGATACAAAGAATATATGTACACTTATAGACAACACAAAATCTAGTAGACCTGAAAGGAGAACGACTCTTAGAGAGAGAACGCAACAGGTATCACGTCCAAATAGGCCCTCAATGAAACAAAGCTGGCAAATGAAGCCAGATTCCTGAAGTAGAAGCTGGTTACATGTTTTGCTGGAGTGGCCACGGTGAAAGGGAGGGCCGTGAAGCTGGTGTAGGTTTTGCAATCGAAACTAATCTACTAACCAAACTTAATGGTCATCCAAAAGGAGCGAATGACAGGTTCATGACAATGCAATTGCCACTTGCAGGAAAACACCATGCCACCGTCATCAGTGCCTATGCTCCCACCGTGACAAATCCCGATGAGGTCAAAGAAAAATGTTTGAAGACCTGGAGACCCTTATCATCAATGTGCCAAAAAAGTACCAGTTTATAATTCTGGGCAACTTTAATGCTAGAGTTAGGCTCAGACTACCAGACACGGCAGGGAGTCTTTGGGAGGAATGGAGTTGGAAATTGCAACAATAGTCATTTACTATTGAAGACTTGTGTATCTAATGACCTTATCCTCAACTCTGTGTTCCATTTACTAAACACAATAAAACTTCGTGGATGCATCCTCACAGCAAACAGTAGCATTTAATAGACTATGTAATTGTAAGGAGAAGAGACAGGATGTGGGAGTGATCAAAGCTATATGTATTGCTGAGCGCAGGTCTGAGCAGACTTTTCCTCTCCAAGATGAATATTCATATTCAACAAAAGTGGAGGCCCCCAGGCCAGAGTATTAGAAGAATTAGTGTCAGCGTATTAGAGTGCTTCTCTGAGAGGAAACAGTGGTTGTTATCTTGCAAGGTGTAAGTTGAGCCAACACAGAGTTGGCAACAATGGAGGAGAAAAGGAGTGGATGGCTCTCAGAGATTTGCTATACAGCACTATTTTACTCTTCTGGGTCAGAACACTCACAAACATCAAGACTGGTTTGATGAAAATGATGGAGAAATTCGGAAGCTGCTAAGTAAAAAACGAGAACTCCATAGGGTCACCAGCTATCTTTAAGGAGATAGCATTCAATTCCATCAACAAAACAATAGAGAGATATAAGATTCTTGGCTCAGTAAGAAGACAGATGAAATTCAGTTTTATGATGATCGTAACAATCCAAAGCATTTTGATGCACTGAAGGCTCTTTATGGACCAAAGACCTGTGATGCATCTTAGCTACTCTGTGCTGATGGTGTCACGCTGATTAGTGATAAGGACATGAGGACAGAGGTGGGCTGAACACTTCCATAGTCTTCTCAACAGACCATCATCAATCACTGCTGAAGCTTAGCTGTGTTGCTTAGCTTAAGCACTGATTGCTTAGCTCAAGTTGAAATCAATCACTCCCTACCTGAAGTGCCAATTGAAGAAGAGGCTGCTTTCATGTGTAATGCGCCAGGGCCGATTCTATTCCAACAGAGATTTAGAAGTCCACTGCTCATACAAAAGCTGACTGAAATTTTCCAGATTATATGGCAAGAGGAGGTTATGTCCCAGGAGTTCAGAATACCTCCATTATCTTTCTTTATAAAAATTGTTCTGTGGTAATCACAGGGGGTCTCTCTCTTAGTCATTGCTGGCAAGATTCTTGCTGGAGTTCTCTTTAATAGGCTGACCCCATACCTAAATAAAAGTCATCTACTTGAGAGCCAGTGTGGGCCAGAAGGGATCGAGGAGAAATCGATATACGTTTACTGCCTGACAACTCTAGGAAAAAGTTCCAAGAGCAGAACAGAGGTCTGTGGACAACAACTGTAGACCTGACGATACTGTCGGTTGTGAGGGCTTCGGTAAAATTATGCCAAAATGTGGCTGCCCAGAGTAGTTCATCAGTATGACACATCAGGTTTATGATGGCGTGCTCGCCTGGACTCTGGGCAGTGGACAGTGCTCTCAAGCTTCCCCAGTCACCAGGGGAGTGAAACAGGGCTGGGGACTCCCATACTCTTTATTTAGCGTGATGTTTTCAGTCACATTGTCAAACTTCTTCAATGAGTACAAACATGGAATCGAATTGGTCAGCTACCACACCTTGAAAAGACTACAAGCCAAAGCCAAAGTGGGGACACTGTTGGTGCATGATTTTCTGTTTGCAGATGATTGGGCACTCAAAACAACTTTGGAAACTGAAAGGCAACAAAGTATAGATTGATTTTCTGCTGCTTGTGCTAATCCCGGTTAATGATCAACACCAAGAAAACCTCCCTCAGCCAGCACCACACTATCTATACGTGGAACCATGTGGTTACAGTAAATAGTGAAGTTTTGAATGCTGTGGGTAAGTTCTCTTACCTTGGCAGTGAACTTTCCAGCAACGTCCACCTTGATAATGAGAGTGACACAAGGATTGCCAGAGCTAGCTCAGTGATTGGGAGGCTCCGAAGGAACATGTGGGAGAGGAGAGAGATTACACTGACTACCAAACGGAAGGCCTACAGAGCTGCTGGGCTGATGTCATTGTACACCTGTGAATCCTGGACAGTGTACCAGCACCACGCCAGGAAACCGAATCCATTTCTTTTGACTTGTCTTAGGGAGATTCTGAAGATCACCTGACAGGATAAGATGCCAGACACTGAAGTCCTTTCTTGATCTGAACTGCCAAGCATTCAGACTCTACTACAGAGAGCACAAGTGGGTTGGCCACATTGTTCCAATGTCAAATATATACTTGCCAAAAAACCTCTTTTATGGAGAGCCACACAGGACAAGTGCTCCCATGGTGGTCAGAAAAAGCAGCACAAGGGCTTATTCAAGGTTTCCTTTAAGAACTTTATAAAAAAAATTGTATGCCAACACGGGCACAGGACTGCCCAGCACGGCATGTCCTCGTCAGTGAAGGTGCTGTGCTCTGTGAGCAAAGCTGACATGAATTAGCTCAGAAAAAAATGTGAGATGCGCAAAGTTAGAGAGTCCATCCTGAATGTTCATAGGGACTATTTAGGTCCTATCCGTAGCAGAGTGTTCTAAGCTCATCTTGGTCTGATCGGCCACAGTTGGACCCACTGCAACTCGATGTCATTTTGGTCGTCTTTGAGAATGAAAGATAATTGTCATTGGGAACAACCTGAAAGAGATATGTTGGATTTGGGTTATTGAAATAAACAATAATAATAATGGAATTTGTTTTATCTGCTTGCAGTATGTGTAATATGTAAAGTTGAATTAAAACAAAAAACTAAGCTCTATGAGCCAAATATTTTTTTTTCTTGAGAAGTTTATGTATCTGTGTATCTTTCTATCTACTTGCCTTTTTGTTTGTCTATCTATCTGTCTCTCTCTATTTCTCATTCTGTCTGTCTTTCTATCTCTCTATCCTTGAGTTCAGGCTTGTTTATGGATTTCCCTGGTCTGAAGTTCTCCTCTTGTTGATACAGCTCAGCATCTCTGTAATGTGTTCTTAGAAGTTAAATTATTTATCCAGAGTCATAAAGTTAGTATGTATAGATACAGAACTTAAATCCATGTCAGCCCTCTATCCGTTATGTTATGTCTTTTGTTTTCTAAAAAAAAAAAAGTCTCTCTAAGCATTAGTGAACCGATAATTATCTCTTTATCCTCTCCACTTCTATTCTATTAAAATTTAATAGAGATTTCTATGATTTCTGTATCCCTAATAGCATTGGAAATTTCTTCCCCTCCCCACTTTAAAAAAAAAAAATTAAAACTAAATACAAAATATAAAAAAAAAACTTTAATAAAACAAAACATTGTCATGTGCAGAACATCAGGAAGGATTCAAAAATGTGATGATAAATTTCTATTTCAAGAAACATATATAACAGAATAGTTTACATATTAATGTCTTTATCTTTTCTTTGCCTCTTTGTAAATTATTCTTTTGTTCTCTGCTTTGTGGAAATTTCTCTAGAAATTTTATTTCAAGGATTTCTTCCCTTCTTCCCCACTTTTTCAGCTCCACCCTTTTGGCTTTTATCATGGAATTGTTGAAAAACTCCATTGCTATGCAAGAACAGATGCTTTCCTCTAAGGGCTTTCTGGTCATAGGATACAGCCTTGAAAAGGTAATACACAATTTTTACTTAAAACTTGCATGTTTTTAGAGGCCCTACACTTTTTTTTGTTGGCTGTTTTTTTAACTGACACTTTTTTTTCCCCAAGCAGGAGTCTTTTTTGCTGAAATCATTTATTTGGGGTTGTCATAGTTTGTTTCTGGTATCTCACACATCTTGCAGATTGATGAATGATCGCTGTGGAGTTCCATTATATCTCTGATGTGTGGGATAATGTATAAGACAGAATTTTTCCTGTCTTTTGCCTGCTATTCTTTGAAATAACTGACTGATTTTATTAAAATAAAACTAGAACTTTTTTTTCCCTTTTACAGTCTTCCAAATGCCATGTCAGCAGAGCTGTACTTGAACTTTGTTTGGCATTTTCAAAATACCTGAGTAGTCTGCATAATGGGGTGCCACTTCTGAAACAATTGTGTGATCACATCCTTCTCAATCCTGCAATATGGATTCATACTCCAGCTAAGGTAAGATATGTCTTGTTCATTTGATTATGTTGTTCCTTTTATTTTTCCATTTTGTACTTAAAATTGTAAATCTGTATAGAGAGTAAGTCTTTAATTGTAGACTAAGAACTATTGAGTATATTTGGGTGTGCATATACTTGTAAAAGAAAAATTACTAATTATTGAATTTTTTGTGTTTTTTAAAAATGCCAAATGAAATTTCAGTTATAAGATGAGAGTACTACTTTAATTTATATATAAATATTTATTTATAAATATATTTATATATACATATATACAAATTTGTATATTTGTGTATATACACATATATATACAGAAATATTTATAAATGTCTTTCTCTATATAAATATTTATAAATAACTTGAAAAAAAGATTCTACTTAATGAGATAACACTAGTCCAAAATACAGTCAGTTGTATTTACTAGTGTTAGAGAACTCCATGTTTTAAATTGGGTTCGAGTTTAAAAAATATTTTATTCATGACTCTTAAAAAAATCATTTTGCAATATGTTCCTATCCCCCATTGAGCCATATTTTTCATTTCATTTATTTGAAATTTTTACTAGTATTTTTTTTTCAAATATATGCAAAGATAGTTTTCAACATTGACTTTTGCAAAATCCTATGTTCCAAATTTTTCTCCCCCTCCCTAACCAATCCAGTATAGGTTAAATATTTGCCGTTCTTCTAAACATCTTTTTATATATTCATCATGCTGGTCATATCAAAATCTTATCAAAACAGAAAAAAAACACAAAAAAGAATATGAAAAACAAACAATAACAAAAACAACAAAGGTGAAAATAGTATGCTTCGATCCACATAGTTGTTCTGGATACAGATGGTACTTTCCATCACAAGTCAATTAGAATTGCCTTGAATCACCTCATTGTTGAAAAGAGCCATTTCATCATAGTTGATCCTCAAATAATCTTATTGTTGCTGTGTACAATGTTGTCTTGGTTTTACTCACTTCACTTAGCATCAGTTCATGTAAATCTCTCTGGGCTTTTCTGAAATCAGCCTACTTATTGTCTCTTATAGAGCAATAATATTCCAAACATTCATAAAGCATAACTTACTCAGCATCCACTCAATTTTCCCTCTTTTTAGAATCTCTTTGGGATTCATACCTAGTAGTGAGACTGAACTAAAAAAAGGTTTGCACAGTTTTACGTCCCTTTAGTCATAGTTCCAAATTGTTCTCCAGAATGGTTGGATCATCCCACAGCTCCACCCACAGTGCAATAGTGTTTCAGTTTTCTTATATCCCCTCCAGCTTTTATCATTCTCGGTTCCTGTTATCCTAGCCAATCTGAGAGGTCTGAAGGTGGTACCTTAAAATTGTCTTAATTTACATTTTTTTGATCAGTAGTGATTTAGAGCATTTTTTTACATGACTGGAAATGATTTTAATTTCATCTGAAAATTAGTCTGTTTATTTCCTTTGACTATCAATAAGGGAACTATATTATAATTATAATTTATAATTTGAGTATTATAATTTGAGTCAATGCTCTATTTATTTTCCAAATGAAGCCTTTATCAGAAACATTGGGTATAACAAATTTCCCAGCTTTTTGCTTCCCTTCTAAGCTTGGCTGCATTGGTTTTGTTTGTGCAAAACCTTTTAAATTTAATGTAGTCAAAATTATCTATTTTGCATTTCTTATTGTTTTCTAATCCTTCTTTGGCTATAAATTCCTCCCTTCTCCACAGATGTGAGAGGTAGACTATCCCTTGATCTCCTAATTTTCTTGTAATAAAACCCTTTATCTCTAAATCATGTACCCATTTCAATCTGGATGTTGGTCAGTATCTAGTTTCTGTTATACTGTTTTCCAGTTTGGCCAGCAATTTTTGTCAAATGGGGAGTACTTATAACAGAAGTGGGGTCTTTGGATTTACAGACATTATATTACTATAATCATTGACTATTATGTCTTGTGAATCTAACTTATTCCATTGATCCATTATTCTATTTCTTAGCCAGTGACAAGTGATTTTGATAACCAATGTTTTATAGTATAGTTTTAGGTCTGGTATAGCTAGGCCACCTTCCTTTGCATTTTTTTTTTTTTTCATTAATTCTCCTGAAATTCTTGACCTTTTTTTCTTCTAGGTGGATTTTATTATTATTTTTTCTAGCTCTATAAAATAATTTCTTGGGAGTTTGAGTGGTATTGTACTGAATAAAACAGAATTTTAATTTTTATTATACTCATGAGTACTTGATATTCTTTCAATTGTCCATCCTTTTCTTTCTTTCTTTCTTTTTTTTTTGCTGAAACATTTGGGATTAAGTGACTTGCCCAGGATCACACAGCTATACCCTTTTCTTTTTTCATGCTGGTAACTTGGTTTTCTTCTTTCCTTTTTCTGATCAAATTAATCAAAGGTTTATTTGTTTTGTTGGTATTTTTCATAAAATCAGTTTTTAATTTTATTAATTCAATAGATTTCTTACTTTGTATTGTATTAGCCTTGAGCTACCTTTTTTTTTTTTTTTTTTTTTTTTTAAAACTAACTTCAAGACATAATTTAAAGAAAACCAATGGGGGAAAAAAATCTGACAACATGAAATATTTTGTACCTATAGTCTAAATTTTCTATTGAATCAGGAAGTGTGTTCATATTTTTCTCATTCTGTTTTCTTTCTTTTCTTTTCTCATCTTTTCTCTGCCTCTTCAAATTCTTCATATTCAAAATTTATGATGACAGAATAATATCCTATTAGATTTATATATCACAATTTAATCAACCCAGCTGATAGGCGTTCACTTTGTTTCCAGTTTTCTACTCCAACAAGAGGGAAGGGGAAGAATACAAGCATTTATATACCTATTACATATCAGGGTGATAAGTGCTTGGTTTTCCCCCAACAAATCTCTTACCCTGATTCACAGAACAGCTCTGGCAAATAGGTGCCATTATCATTTCCATTTTTAGAGTTGAGGAAATTGAGGCAGAGAGAGAGACTAATTGACTTTGCCAGGGTAAGAAAGTCACTATAAAAGACTTATCAAATGTGGCAAGAAGTACATTTGGTATGGAAATTTCTAAAGAATAAGGATGGTAGAGTTGGTTGAAGTTAGAGGAGATCAAGGAGGAAGCTCTTATTTCTTATTAGCATGACTAATTTAAACCGGCATATACTGGAAGGATGTCTGGTAAACTGTGAAGTTAGAACTTCTGAACCCATACTAATATTGGAAGAGATTGTTAAACTTGTTTTTGTTAAACTTTTTTTGTATGTAATTTTCATGCTTTCAAAACATATTTAGACTTACTATCAATTATTTTATTGATACTGTGCATTTCCATCTTCATACTTTGTTTATACTTTTCTTTTGCTTAGATTTTCTAGCTTTACTTTCCTGTCTTATCCTGATTGAATCTAGTCACTGAATCCAAGTCATGTTATGATCCCTTTAATATAAAATGTAGTAACTACCTGTTACTATGCTCTTTTGCATTTAGGAGAAATGTTGCCATACTAATAAGCTCCACTTGGTGGTAGTGTAAGATTTTTTTCACAAGTTATTGAGACTGATATTTTCCTTCTATTCCATCCTATTCCAAAATGAATTCAAAGTTTTATACAGTTAAATATAGCATTTATAAGTGTAGGATAAAATACAGTTTTGCCATAAGGCAAACCTAACTTAAAATGAAGCTATTTCCATTTCATAGTTTGGTAATTTTCCTGTGTTTTTCCAGTCTGATATTGACTTCTGAAAAAGTAATAGTACCCTCTGTGTATGTTTAAAAAGTTGTTTTTTTTGAGTAGTATATAATTACTACGCCAAATATTTAATTATTTGAAACAATATACATACAAAACAGTATTGCCTTCAAGTGGTGTTATCAGTATTAGGAGTAATGTAAGAATTTTGTTTTGCATTGTTTTCACTGATTTCAGTTTTTTTTTTTTTTAGGTTCAGTTAATACTGTACACTTATTTGTCTACGGAATTCATTGGCACAGTCAACATATATAATGCAATTCGAAGAGTTGGAACAGTGCTTCTCATAATGCATACGCTAAAATACTATTACTGGACAGTGAATCCTCAGGATCGCAGTGGCATTACTCCAAAAGGCCTTGGTATGTTAATATCTAATAAGATTCATGATTTCTGATTTCTCTTTTCTCTGAATGCTTTGTATTCTGCATGTTTTCCCCCCTTGGAATGTTACCCTAATACTTTTAATAGTTTTCTTATTTTTTAACAGTTCTTACTTTATGGTCTTAAAAGTAGTTACCTCACATAATGCTAAAGATGGAATGTATGTAGGTAAATCTACTTAGCAGGCCTAGGATTTTAAGAGAGTTATGTGGATGATAAAACCCATTTATCTGATTGTTATGTGTGTATATGTTTATTTGTGAATGTGTATGTATGTATGTATGTTTACAGAGAGAGAAGAGGGGGAGGAAGAGTGTGTTTTCTGTTAATTCTGATTATCTTAGCTAATCATAGTTGTCAACTACCACCAGTTGTTCTACTGGCAAAATAATTTGTTTTTTTCTATGAAGATTCTCATATTTTAGGAAATATACGTTATTGCTGTTCTTTTATATAATGAATATCAATTCTTTCCAAAGATAATATAGGCTTCCCCCTCCTCCCCCAAAGGAATAGACTAAATTATCATTTTAAGGACATCATTTTAATAGAATGAGAGATCTCATTTTTAGGAGGATCATTTTAATAGATGCTAGTAATAATTGTAATTTCTATGAATCAGAGAAACAATAACTTGAATTTTTCTTGTACATCTGTTTTCTTTTATTTCGCAGAAATACTTAATCTCACACCAATGCTATCAGATAGGAATGACAGCTGGTCTCTAAGTCAAGAGAAACTGTTGACTTGATCTATTAAAATTCAGTGTCACAGCCTAGGTTTATGATTAATAGTCTAATATTTTAAGAAGAAAGACTTTTGGATTGGTCTTAAGGAGACCTAGTGTTTTAATCTCAGTTGTGTCAGTGAGTCCTTGTATGGCCATGGATTAAATCATTTTTGCTGGGGCTGCTAGGTGGAGAAGTGATTAGAACACCAGTCCTGAAGTCAGGAGGACCTGAGTTCATATCTGGCCTCAGCCACTTAATTAACACTTCCTAGCTGTGTGACCCTTTACAAGTCACTTAACCCCAATTGTCTCCTCAGCAAAAAAAAAAAAAAAAAAAAAAAAAAAAAAAAAAAAAATCATTTTTCCTTTGGTCTTAGTTTTCTTATTTATAAAATAAGGGGCTTACATCATATCTTCAGTATCATCTGAATCCATAGTTCTAAACTCCTATTCTAGCTATTATTAGGGCCATTTAAAAGTATAATTTGCTTTACCTTCCCCCCTGTGTCTATCTTTGCTTCATCATTGAATATGGCTTAGAGATGTCAGAATGGCCAATTTTTAGATATGTTTTAGAGGAAATTCTATTCATGTGTGAACTGAACTTCATGGTCTCTGTCTGACTCTGGAATTTTGTTAGTTTCACCTCCTGTGAATGATGTTAAGGAAAAATTTTCTAGGCTTACTATTCCCCTTTAAATTATTTCTGCTCAAGGTCATGTTTTTTTTTTTTTCTTCCTGGTGGTCTGAGAATCAGCTATAAATGGTGACAGGTGGTATGGAGGGAGAAATAATGTGTGACAAGCAGGTACCTCATTTAAGAGTTTAGAACAATGGGTTTTTGGTTTCAAAAGCTTTCTAGTTGGGATTTATGTGGTTGAGACATGTAAATTGATTTAATGTTATCCATGTGTGACTTAGGGGAATACAGATAGAGGGAAGGAAGTCAAGATTATGAAGCATTTTGATTTGTCCCTTCACAATCTGTTGAAAGAGGTATTCTTTGTTGGTGAAAGGAAGAAAAAAATTGTTTTCCAAAATGAGTCAATTATGGTACTTTTATATATTATAGTATAGTGATTATCAGAATTACACATTTATATTTGTGTATTTCTTCCCTTCAGATGTTTCTTTGGAACTCTTGACTATTCAAAAAGTCCTTTCATGAAATTGCTCTCCTGTTAATTAACCATTGAGTCTAAACATGTTTCAGAATTCAGTGATTACTTTCAATTTGAATCGGAGACATTGCAATTCAATTAATTGATTTTTGAAGCTCACTTCAGAAAGTTAAAGAAGTTAGAAACCAAATATCTAGAAAAGTGAATTTTGTCTGTATAAATGAATCAAAATGGATTTGTTAATTTAAAAAAATAGATAAGTTTTGGATTTTTATAAAAATATTGAGCACATTTTTTGCTTTAAAAGATGGACCTCGACCTAATCAGAAGGAAATTCTTTCCCTACGGGCATTATTATTGATGTTCATTAAACAATTGGTGATGAAGGTGAGTAAACCTTTGTTTTGATTCTTTGTCCTGTATTTCCCTTATCTTTAATAGTTTGCAGTTTCACAATAAAGCCCAATATCATGCTAACAATTTCTTCTTTATCAATTTAATGAATAAAATAGAAATTCAGGCCCTTTAAGAGTTTTCACTTATTTTCTTTTATATTTTTATGTATTTAGACCCAAAGTACCACAAAACTGTTTATATAGTAGAAAGTAGTTCTGTCCTTGTGTTCAAGATGAAATTATAATGCCTACTTGGAATTTTTATTTTTCTCATATATTAGTCATATTAAAGGAACATCTCTCTATAAAAGATGGATCAGTCATGTAAAGGAGTAAATTTTTCTCAGTAGTCTGCTATACTGGTTTTTTTTTCTTAATAGCATTTTTTATTATAAATTCTTTGGAATTTTCTTTTTCCATGTTATTTTGTGGGACAATGAGGGTTAAGTGACTTGCCCAGAGTCACATAGCTAATAAGTGTCATATATCTGAAGCTGGATTTGAACTCAGTTCTCCTTATTCCAGGGCTATTCTACCTGCTGCACCACCTAGCTGTCCCGTGTAATGCTGGTTAAAATAAAATTGAGTTTTAAAAGTATGATCATGTTGATATGATATTTTACACAATTCTGATATCTAGACATGTTTGATGTTAATTAACATTGTTCTTTGCTTTTTCTTGTGCTAGAAAGCACTGTTTATTGAGAATAGGGCACTGAAGGAAGGGTCAAGAAATCCAGTTTCTAGCCTTAGTTTTACTATTTACTTCCTGTGTGACCTGAAATGTTAATGTTAATATGTTTTTCTTCATTGAGAAGATGAGGATAGCAAAATATCTGTTCAGTCTATCTCAAAGTATATATGTGAAGATCAGGTGGTATAATTTAAACCTCATTGGTTTAGAAAAAAAGTATTTTGTAATTTTGTAAAGTACATTCTAATATGTAGAATAATTGTAAAATGCATTATTAATAGCAATAGAAGAGTTAACATATATTCTTAGAGGATGTAATACTTTTCTATATAGTATAATTTTAACTTAAAAAATATAAGTTAATTTTCCATGTGTGTAGGACATTCAACTGTATCTTATCTTTTTTCAGTCTTGTTCTGTCCCTATAGTTTTTATTTCTGACTATCTTGTCTTATTTTTGTAAGTATAGGAAAAGTATAAAACTATATAAATGGATATTGAGATTATTGTATTTATTCACAGTTTGATTACTAGTTTACTATTTAGGGTTCTATAGAAGTATCTATATCTATATACATACATGTGTTTTCTCCATTAATTTATGGATATATATGTCTATCATCACATTGATCATATAATTACTTGTTATATGAACACAGAGGCACATATGTCTATAAATTGTACATGGTCGAAGATGTATAGTCTATAAGTGTGTGTGTGTATGTCTACATATTCCATTATCAATAAAATTTTATCATCTTTATGTAGGCTAACTCTTATTTATGATACAACTTTGTGCTAAAATTTAAAATAAATTTAGCCATGTTAAGTCATTTCTATCTTTTGTTTTTGAGGCAAATGCCCGGATCTAAAGATCTTTCTGTGTATTCTGTTTCTATTAAAATTTTCCCATCATTTCACATAGAAAATATAATTGTTTTGTACATTTTAAGGATTCTGGAGTAAAAGAAGATGAATTACAGGCCATTCTCAATTATCTACTTACTATGCATGAGGTAACATTTGAATTTTTAAATTATATTTTATGTTGGAACTGTACTACATGGTATATATTTTGTTTAAATTTTACTTTTGAAGCAAAGTAATATTTTTCCTGATCTTTTATGCATTATTATTATTTGTACCTAAGGAGTAAATATTTCAAATTAGGAATTAAGAAAAAATATATTTTAGGAATATTCTCTTTTACCACAAGATGGCTCTGCAAGGAGAAGATAATGAGTGATTAAAGCCTCTTAAATTTGGAGTTGAATATCCTTAAATTGATTTGAAGAAGAGGTCCAATTTAGGTTGTTAAAATATTTTGTCTTTGAAAAGACCAAAGCAAAAAATTTTGAAAACCAGGCAATGCTATCTAATAATGGATGTATTATGTACTTTTGTTTTGTAATTTTTTTTTTGTTTAATTTTACATCTTTAGAATATTACCTATTAAGTTAAATAATTCATTTTAGTAGGACTTACACTATTAGATCATCTAAAGGATTTCTGGAACTAAACTTGGGATTCTTACCATTACATTTTCATACGGTAATACCCGGTAAGGTAATTTATACCAGATGCAAGTAACACCTAGGAAAAAGTAAGTGGGAAAATAAAATTGATTGTATGAATGTTATTAAAAAGATGGTTAAATAGCTCAAAAATGGGACAGCATTTTTTTTTTTCCACTTTGTATATACTTATATTCTATTATGCTCTTGGTCTTGTGCTATATTAAACATTTGATTATAATAAAAAATATAAAATAATTCCTGATTTCTCCATTTCAAAAAGTGATAGATAACTTGACAAATATTGTTGATAAGATTATCTGAATCATTTTAGAGCTTGGGGAAGAGAGCAAATTTATTTTTTTATTGAAATATGTTTATATTTATGTTTAGATTTTTTTAATACTCATGCACCTTGAAGTGTTTAAGTGATTTTTTTTTTTCTTTGTTTAGGTATTTTGTATTTCTCTTTGGATTTATGTGGCTATCTTTAAGGTTCCCTGACTTCCAAAACAGATTACTGACATGTACAATTTTTTTTATTAAATAATTATTTGAATTACTAGTTTTTTTCTTAGGGGTTTAAGTATTGTCATTATCCATTTATCTTTTTGGAAGTATTGGGACTCAAATACTAAATTTTAGGGGCCTAGGAGAAAATTCAAGTACCTTATTATTCTTAAAATTATACTAATTTAAGAAGTGATATTAACAAATTATTAGAATCCAATGAGTGATCTATAAAACTTGCATAAGTTTATAATGTTCATGTGTACTTCTAGTGGCCCAATCTTTTCTTTTATTATTTCCCAGGTGTAAATATGCTGTATGCTACTGCTAGTATGAAAGAAACCCTCTGGATTGTTTAGTGTTAGGAAAATATTCACATTCATCCAAGTAGTGATATTGTTAGAAATTTTGGGCCTCAAGAAAATTTCAGTAAAGGCCCATGTCTAATAAATACTATAATGTTTATAAAGTAATATGTAAGATGTATTGTAGGGGTCTTCCCTTTCAGGCAATACTTGGATGATATTCCTCACAGAAGAAAACGAAAGCAACTCATTTACCCCCTTTTTAAATTCTAGCATGTTCTTCATTACTTTTGTACTTTGTCATTGCACACCTTTATGCCCCATTAAATATTTTATTGGAAAGTTTATCTTTATATAGTCTATTTGATTCCTTTTTTTTTTTTTTTTTTTTAATGCTTTCAAACTAATCTTGGTTTGTCTTCCCTCCCAGCTGTCTTGGTGAGAATTATGTAATCTAGATTAATATTAATTGTTGGTGTTTTATTTTTTTTTAATTTCTAAAATAAAATCAAAATAGGATGACAATCTAATGGATGTACTACAACTGTTGGTTGCACTCATGTCAGAACATCCTAGCTCTATGATCCCTGCTTTTGATCAGAGGAATGGATTACGGTAAGAATTTACTAGTATTGTCAAAGCTGAATGCTTATTTCTAAAATATATTAAGTCAGCTAAGTGCTAAGATAATATCTGATCTCAGTTATAGGTGACTTACTCATGGAATATATATTTAGTTGTTGCATCTTGAATGCTATTATTTAATCTTCAGTCATGAATCTCAAAACAAATCATGATTTAATTCTTTATTTCATTGTGTTATTTTAATAAATTTTATTTTCTCATCATAAAGTTTAAAGAAATTGAATTAATTAGAATTTCTGTATTTAGTAGAAGAATGAAAGTAAATTTCACCATAGGTACAATTTTGTTATAGGAAATAAGTGTAAGGAGCGTTCTTTTATAAAGCTATTTCCATGTTCTAGAAGCTGGTTCATAGTAATTGTCTTTTGTTGGTATGGCGATAAGAAGTTTATAATTGATTTCATATAATAAAAAATACTTTATGGGATAATGTAGTAAATACTTTTTCATATAAATATTGATACAGAAGCATTTCCTCTTAAAACAAAATCTCTTATATCCTGTTTTTGTTATAAATAAACTGAAAAGTAGCTGAATGCATTATATATTAATAGTTGTACTGTGAAGCATCAATTTTCCTTTTCTTCATTGGTTCTCAGGCCTGATATATTAATCATTTTTCAGAAACAAACTCACTAAACTCCCAAATTACATAAAACATTTAGGATTAACAAAAAGATTATAATTGGATATAAAAAGGGGTGAGAATTTTGTAGAACTGCTACCTTCTGTTGTGCTTGGCTAGAAAGTGTTCTAGACCACTTTCATTTTCTGGGACATGTTTAGTCGAGTTGGACATCAGTTCTGATTTTCAGTGAAAGTACATTTTGCTGTTGTTACTTAATGCAATTGTTTTTTTAAAGGTTTGATCTCTAGTTTTTGGGATCATTGATTTAGAGTTGCAGTGTACCTTAGTTGCATTATAAATAACTTCCTCATTTAATAGATAATGAAATTGAGACCTATGGAAATTTTAAGTGAGTTGCTTACATTTGTTTATTTCTTCTTAAGATGCTGTTACATTTTCATTTCTGATAGCTACCAGAATTGGTTCAAGTCTTTTTTATCAGAAGAGTAACTAAAGTGTCTTGTAATGCTTGTTTTGTATCTCTGTGGTTAAAAACAGTTAGATAACTACTAAATATAGAGATGATATGCTTTTCTGGTCCATTATAATGTTTCTATGAAAATATTAAGTAACAAGCTGAACTTTCTTGCGTTTCAGAATGAGGAAATGAATTAGATGCCTTCAGAAAGAAGTTGATGGTTTGATGGCATGGAAGATAGGCAGCCTGATTTATTGGAAACAAAGGATTTAGGTTAGATACTTCCATCTGTGGGACCCTATGTGACTTTACAAAAGTCATTTAACTTCTCTTGGGTTCATTTCCTTAATATATAAATAAGGGAACTGAATTCAGTGATCTTAGTCTTGCAAATTTAAATCTGATTTTTATGATATTTCATTTCATTACTAATTTTATTAGTATCTTTATGGATGTCTGAATATATATGTGTGTGTGTCTTGATATGTTTTATAATCATAAATCTATAGCACTAAGACCGAAAAATTAGAGAAAAACACTGTTTTAAAATATATACTTTTAAAAATTTAAAGCAAATACGGTTTTAAAATAGTAGTGATAAAAATAATTTGTTTTCATACATCTTAAGCTATAAGTGTTTCTGCCTCATACTTTTGAACTTGGAGATTCTTTGACCTTTTAAAGCATAATTTACCATTTAATTGAATAGAAGAAACAAAAATAAATGTCTAAACCACTAATATTTAAAATTTAAAAATATATACTCTTGATCTAATATTGAGAACATTTATTTATTCTTTAGTTGTGTTTCGATGACAATGTTTATATGTTGCAGTCTTATCACTCTTGATTTTCCTGTGTGTGATATTAATATTTTTAATTTTTAAAATATTACTGTACTCCAGATCTGCTCCAAACACCATTAGTGATTGAATGTTTGAAGCTTTCTTTCTAGTGGTGGTAGCATGGGGTTATTATAAGAGCTTTTTAAGTATTGCTAAAATAATTTAAGCATATAAATAAAAATTGCCTTTTGTTGCTTAGAAATATGGTATCTGTTTAACAAATATGTTTATCTACTTCTCCCAATAGTGCAAATGTAGAATTCATCATGGAATATTATTTTGCTAAATAAAAATTCTTATCTATTTATTAATAAATTTTAAAAATCCTACACAATCATAATTTGAAAGGTATTTTAGAGGCAATTGAATTTACCTAAACAGTATAATCCCTTCTAAAATAGAACCAACATGCTGGACCATTCATCCCTTGTTTGACTATCTCAGTAAAGTGAATGAGAACCTAAGAATTGCCAAGACACTTTGGAGAGAATTATTAGAAAGCTTTTCCTTATATAAAACTAAAATCTGCTTCTTTGGAACTTTCACCTCTTTTTTTTTTTATATCTGTCCTCTGCAACGAAGTAGAACAAGTCTTTGAAGACCTTTCTCATGGCCCTCCTTAAGTCTTCTTTTCTCATATAGCCATTTCTTCTTCTGGTTCCTTTCCTTTGAATATCATCTAGCTGCTTTATCCCTCCTAAAATGGGATGTTCTCATTGAATATAGATAGTATAGTAAATATAGTTTTCCATTAGAGATGGGTACAGTGGGTGTCACCTCCTGAGTCTTCCATTTTGATCAACCAAAGTTTATTCCATAAATAGTTTCTTTGTGCATAGTTATTTTCATGTTGTCCCTTTCATTATGTTTTGAACTCTTTGACATTTATTACTTTTGTCTTTCTTTGTAGTGCTTTATATAGTATAGAGTAGGCACTTAAATATCTATTGATTGACTAGACCACAGAGTATCATAAAGAACACTGAAAAGATAAGAAGGGAACATTTTTTGAAGGGCTTTAAAAGGCAAAGAGAGAATTTTATATTTGCTTTTGGAGACAAGGGACAGAAACTAGAGTAGATTGAATGGGTGAGAAAGGGGTGTGTATGTGTGTGTGTGTATGAATGAATGAAAGAGACAGAGACAGACAGATACACATATATACATAATTGGAGTTGTACTTTAGGAAGATCAGTTTGGCATCTAAAGGGAAGATTCATTTGAAAGAGGGAAGGCTTTAGGCAGGAGCACCAACAGCAGGCTATATAGTATAATATAGGCTTCAATGTGATGAAGGCTGTACCAGAGAAGTGATCATGTTTAATGATAGAAGTCTATGTGAGAAATAATGTGAAGAGAGTAATGGCAGAATTTGGCCGATTGGATATTGGGAAGCAAGAGAGAGGAAGATGAAGGTTTCAAATTTGGGTTACAGGAAGGATGATTGTATAATTTGAATGTACAAAGAAATTAAGAAGAGGAGAGGATTTTGGGGAGAAGATAATTTAGTTTAAAAATGGCTTTTTGATTTTTAATCGAATGAATTTGTCAGATTGTGTGTGTACATGTGTATGTCTACATTTTGATGACTTTTATATATATATATGTATGTATATATATACACACATATATACACAAATATATAATAGCTATTGAATATTATGTACTTATGTATTATATTAAATATATTATATGTTACATATATAAATTACATCATAGCTTAAAATTATTAATCATGACCAGAATATCAATAATTAACAATTAGTGTTATCTGTGTTTTGAACAATATCTTTTAATTTTTATGGGTAAATTGAAGTAAGCTATTAATTGTTCATGCTATTTCCTAACTGAATTTTAACTAGTCTTTTATTCATTCATTCATTTATTTATACATGCAGACCTGCATTTAAAGTCATACAGAATTCTTTCCTTAAATAAGGTAAAAATATGAAATAGGACTAACTCTAAAGAAGAATGATGGACTCAACTAAGGTTTAATACACACACACACACACACACACACACACACACACACACACACTCTTTGCTTTTGTACTGTCTGTCCCTCATTCTCTAGTTTTCAAGATTCACTCCAAATTCCACCCCTTTTCAGGAGTTCTTTCTTGGCCTTACCCATTCTCCCTAGCTATTAGTGTCTTCCTTCATTATTACCTTACATATACTCTGTATATGTCTTTTAGATGCACAGCTATTTACATGTACATTCCTTGGTAGCAATTGCTCTTGTTGTCTTTCTTTGTTTCACCCAACACTTAGCTTCTTAATAAATGTTTGTTGTTATATTGACACCTTCTTAAAAATATTAGAGAACTCAGTTAATAGATCATGATAGAACATCATTGTCATCACCAGCAGCAGCATCAGTTTCCATTAATAGAGTGCTCTGTGCCAGGTACAGAGTTAATACTTTAAAATTATCTCATTTGATCATCATAAGAACACTGGGAGGTAGGTATATGTTATCCTCCTTTTGCAGATGAGGAAGCTAAGACTAGAAACAATGGTTTAGTGACTTGTCCAGAGTTACCTAGCTACTGCCTGAAACCAAGTTTGAATTTAGGTCTTTTTGACTTAGGATTGATATTCTGGCCCCTGTGCTGCCTCTTTGCTTTTAGGTGATAGGTGATCATAGATAATTCCAAAGTAGAGGGAATGTGTATATCTCTTGTATTGTATCTCAGCTGCAATATGAAAATTGTCATATTAAAAGAATAATAGTACTTGATTTAGTTTTACTTGAATTCTTATCAAAGGTTTCAAAAAATGAATAAACTTTTTATTTGTTCTTGCTCCATTGATAGTAACTATTATCAGTTATGATGATAGTAATCGAATTTTCACATTTGACATCTATGAATTATGAGTACATTTTGTCAGCTATAATGATGCTGCTTGCTATTATCTCACTTTGACTTTAAATTGGTCCCATAAATTAATCAATGTTTTTATTTTAAAAATTGCTTATATTTTCATTTTAAAATTTAACACAAACTTTTTTTTTTTTCTAATTTTCTCATATAGAGTGATCTACAAACTTTTGGCATCTACAAGTGAAGGAATCAGAGTACAGGCTCTCAAAGCATTGGGTTACTTTTTGAAGCATCTGCCTCCAAAGTGAGTATAGATTAACGCCAAAGTGAATTTTAGTGTTAATTTTTATAAAATTATATTATTACTTTAAATTATTACTGTCTGCCATTTATGATCTCTTAACTATAAATCATTTTCTTTTCTCCCCTTGCTTGTTCTATCTTAAAAAAAAATCTTAACAGATAAGCATATTAAAGCAAAACAGATTCTATACTAATTATTTACAAATATTTTTGTCTCATTTTGCATTATAGTTCCTCCCCTCTTTCATGGGCTGGATAGCATTTATTGTTACTTCTCGAATCATGCTTCATCATTGCATTGTTCAGAGTCATAAAGTCTTTTAGAGTTGCTGTTTTTATAACATTGATATTACAGTATGAATTGTTCTGGTTGTGCTCACTTCACTCAGAAGCGGTCTGTATAACTCTTAACAGATTTTTTTGAAGCAACCGCTTCATTTTTTTCTCTCCAAAATTTATATTCTTTCATTTTAAAATTTTGAGTTCCAAATTGTTTTCCTTCCTCTCTTACTTACTTCCTATATACCCACTGAGAAAGAAAAAGCATATCAGTTGTACATGTGAAATCGTATAAAACCTTTACATATTAGCTATATCATTAAACATTTTCTGATGTGTGTGAACTGTTTTAATTAGCATTTAACTAATTTTTAAATTGTTAATAATTGAAATTTGATTTAATCTCAGTTTAATTTTCATACTTCCCATTAATAGGTATTTAGAACATTTTTCAGATGACTATAGATCTTTTTGATTTCCTGTTATGAAAACTGAATGTTTATATTCTTTGGCCAATTATCAATTGGGGATGGCTCTGATTTTTCTAAATTTGATTCAGTTCCCTATGTAGTTGAGAAATGTGGCTTTTATCATAGAAAATTCATATAAAATTTTTTGATATTCTTTTATTATCTATAGTGCTTTTTTAGTAAAATGTAATTTCTCTTATGATTTCTTTTAATTAGGTCTCTACTTTTGTTTTATCTGAGATCATGATTGTCACTCCTGCCATTGTTTTTTGTTTTTTCTTAAATTAAACTTCGGCTGAAGTATTATTTTAACTCTATATGTGTCTTTTTGTTTCAGGTGTATCTCTTGTAAACTACATATTTTTGGATTCTCATTTTTAATCCATTCTTTTATCCCTTTCTTTTTATGAGTAAGCTTAGCCCATTCATGTATACATTTAAGATTACTATTTATTTCCTCTCTTTTTTCTTTTTCTTCTTTTTATCTTTTTCTCCTTTTATCTTCTCCTTTCTCAAGTCTTTTTTTTTTTTTTTTTCTGCTGACTCTCTTAATACACCCTTTCTTTTATTATCCCTACCTGCCCCAGCCCTCATTTCTTATCCTCTACCTCTTTTATTTTCCTATTGGGTAAGATTTTTATTCTCAAATGGGTGTATGATTGTATATCTGTCTCTCTATCTTTGTAAACAGATATATTTTCCTCTTTGAACCAATTTTGATGAGAGGGAGGTTCAAGCATTGCTTGTCTACCCCACCCCCCATTTTCCTTTTTATTATAGAAGCTCTACCTTATGTGCCTGGTTTATGTGAGGAATTTCTTCCATTCTGCCTCTCTTCCCTGTGCTTACCAGTGCTTCTCTTTTTCTCACACTTTTTTGGTGGTAGGAATCATCTTAATATAATCCATTAATACTCATACCATCTATCTCTGTTGACTACATTTAACAGCCCTACTAAAGATAAAATTCTTGGAAGTTACTTATAGTTACATATAAGAATGTAAAAGGCTTAACTTTGTTAAGTACCCCATGGGAACTCTTTCATGTTTACTTTTTCATGCTTCATGTATACATAGACTTTTTGTGAGTCTTCTTTTGGATATCATATTTTCTTTTCAGTTCTGGTCTTTTCATCAGGAATGCTTGAATGTACCCTGTTTTATTAAATGTATATTTTATCCCCTGAAGGATTACACTCACCTTTGTTAGCTACATAATTCTTGGTTGTAATGCTAACATTTGCTTTCCAAATAACTTATTTCAAACCCTCTGCTCCTTTAATGGGCAAACTGCTAAAGCTTAATGAGGAAACTGAGGAAGTCAAACCCATATGTTTCCGCCTTTAAGTCGCAGCTCTAGCCCACGTGAAAGAAAGTCTCTCCCCTCAAAAAAAATCATCATGTCATAATATAAAGCATTTTAACATGAACATAAGATGTTTTAATCATAAAGGTATGCACACATACAATTCAGCTGTTTTAGTTATGTGCATCTCTTTAGGACCTCATTTGAGGTTTTCCTGACAAAGATGGAGTGGTTTCCCATTTCATTTTCCAGCTCATTTTAAGAATGAGGAACTTGAAGCAAACAGAATTTTGTGACTTTTCCAGGGTCACACAGCTGGCAAAAGTCAGATTTGAACTCTGGCTTCCTTGACTCTGGTTCTGCAAGTTATCAGTGGTGTCATCCACTTGCCCTACACACATACATACACACAAACACATATGTATGTAGCTATATTTGTATGTGTGTATATGTATGTGCATGAATATGTGTGCATGCGTATATTATATATACATCATATGTGCTCCCTTTCTTCTTCTTTTGATTTTCTTCGATATAAACCTTGTAGTGATTCTACTTGGGCAAAAGATATTAGGTACAGTTAAATGACTTTTGAAACAAATTTCTTTCCAGACTGTCTAGACTTACCAGTTCAGAACTCTAGGATCCGTATATCATTGTACTTCTTTTCATACAGTCTCTCCAACATTATCATTTTCTCTTTTTTTTGTCCATTGCCATTCTAATTGATGACCAATGATTTTGAGGATTACTTCTTTGTAATATACTTTCACATCTGGTATTGCTAGATCCCCTTGGTTTCTACCCCCACATCCCTATTATTTCTCTTGACATTTTTGATCTTTTATCCCTCCAGATCATTTTCATAGTTGTTTTTTTTTCTAGGTTTGTAAAGTAATCCTTCAGTAGTTTGATTGGTATGGCACTTAGATAGTATTGTTATTTTTTAATATTGTCTTTATGTATGAATAATTAGGTTTTCTCTAATAGTTTAGTTCTATCTTTATTTTAATAGTGTATTTTAATATTCTAATACTTCCTTTATGAACTTTGATAAATGCTTAAATCTTTATGTATTCTGTAATTATTTTAAATGAATTTTTATTTTTTTTTTCCTGTTTAGTTTTATTGTTAATATGTGGAAATGGGGATGATATATGTGGACTTATTTTATGTACTCCAACTTTTCAGAAATTATTATTTTAATTATTCTTTAGTTTACTGTTTCAAATTTACATCCATCTGAGTGATAATTTTATTTTTTGCCTGCACTTTTTCATTTTCTTTTTCTTGTCTTTTTGCTATCGTTAACATTTCTAGCACTATGTTAAATAATAATGGTTATTCACCAAATTATTCTGTTCCTATGATACCATTGCTCTTTATTTTAAATTTTTGCATGTTTTCTTAAGAGCAGCATATTGTTGTCCTCTGTTTTATATGAATATCTTCATCCATTTTATATTCATTTTTGATAAGCTTTGATACTTTTTCTTCTCTTTGCTTCTCACCTTTTTTTTTTTTTTTTTTTTTTTTAATTAAAGTTTCTCATCCTTTTATTTCTTCTGTTGAGCCTCTCTTCAAAATCTTTCCCTTCTAAACTCAGTGGGTTGTTGTTGTTGTTGTTGTTGTTGTTGTGGTTGTGGTTGTTGTTGTTGTTGTTGTTGTTTTTTGCTTATAATTAATCCATTCCTCTGTCTTCTTTTTTATTCTCCCCTTTCCTGTCTTTCTACTTTCTCTTGCTTCTCTATTGAGTTCAGTATATTTCTGCACCAAATTCTTTGTGTATTTGTGTTTGTTCTTCTTTTTGCTTTAATTTTTGTCCTTAGCATTTACCACAATATTTAATATACAATAAGAGCTTAATAAGTCTTGTTGACTTGATGTGTATTTGTGTTTTCCACTTTCATTTGAACAGATAGAAGGAAATGATGTTCAGATGATTCCTGCTTTCATATTTACATAGACTTCTACTTGTGCACTCAGATTATGAATTCTATCACCTTTTCTTCCCTTTTTTTTTTTTTTTAAAGCCCTCTGTATTTTCTTTTTCCCCTTACCTTTTTTTCCTTTTCAGTGCACCAAAATTTAACAAAAATCATTTTGAGTTCCTTCATCTTATTTGACTCCTTCTAGGATCATGTATAACATAATAGTTTATATTATATCTATGCATATAGAAGATGGCTCCTCCCCATTAGAATGTACAGGTTTTGTCCTTATAAAGTGTTTTCTGATTACTTATCTGTATTTACTTTTTTTATGGCTCTTTTTATTTCTGTGATTGTATTTCAAAGTTTTTATTCTGCTCTGACATTTTGTTCAGTAATGCAGAAAGTCTTAGTTTCATTAAAAGCTCATTTTCCCTTTGTAGAATTTTACTGTTTTGCTAGTTATTTTTTGTTGTAAGCCTATGTTTTCTTCCTTTTAAAATTCATATGCCATGATATCTCCTCTTTCATAATCACACCTGTTAAATCTTACATAAGCCTAACCATGATTCCTATACTCAAATTCTTTTTAGATGCTTATGGTATTTTTTCTTTGATCTTGAAACTCTTGATTTTGGCCATGACATTCCTGGATGTTTTCATTTTGATGTTTCTTTTTAGAGATGATTGGTAAATTCTGTTTTCATTTTGCTCTCTGGTTTAAGAGTTTGGGGGCAGTTCCTTCTATGATTTCTTGAAATCTTGATTTCTTGAAATAGAATGTTTAAGCTCTTCTTTTGGTCATGGTTTTCACATAATGATTCTTAGATTTTCCTTCCTTTATTTTCCAGAAAAGTAGATTTTGATATGAGATAACCTTAAGCTATCTATTTTCAATCTTTTGAATTTGTTTTAATACTTTTTCTTAACTAATAGTATCATTATCTTGTATTTGATCTATGCTAATTTGCAAAGAGTGTGTTACTTGGGTAAGGTTTTATACTTCTTATGCTCAGCTGTTGATTCTCTTTCTAGTTTTTTCTTCAATAGCTCAGATTCTTTTTTTTTTTTCCAATTATTTTACATTATTTCTTCTAGGAATTCTAACTTATCTGATGGGTAAGCTATATTTTTCATTGAGGTTTTGCTAATAAGTGTTTTAGAGTTACTCTTTTGCATTGATATCTTGAATATCCTGGCATTACAATATAGCTGTTATTTAAATAATTGCCTTTTATTTTCAAAATACATACAGATAGTTTCTAACGTTCACCCTTGCAAAACCTTGTGTTCCAAATTTTTCTTCTTTTCTTCCCCCCATCCCTCTCTACAAGGCAGCAAGTAATCTAATATAGGTTAAATATGTACAGTTCTTCTAAGTATATTTCTACATTTATCATGCCACACAAGAAAAATCAGATCAAAAAAGAAACAAAAAATGAGAAAGAAAACAAAATGCAAACAAACAACAAAAAGAGTGAAAATACTATGTTGTGATCCACATTCAGTCCCCATAGTCCTCTCTCTGGATGCAGATGACTCTTTCCATCACAAGTCTATTAGAACTGGCCTGAATCACCTTGCTGTTGAAAAGAGCCAGGTCCATCACAGTTGATCATCACATAATCTTCTTGTTGCTATGTACACTGTTCTTTAGGTTCTACTCACTTTACTTAGCTTCAGTTCATATAAGTCTCTCCAGGCCTTTCTGAACATAATAGCATTTTGATCTTAAAACTTACCTGCTTGTGCTACTACTGGGCTTATACCCCAAAGAGATACTAAAGAAGGGAAAGGGGCCTGTATGTGCCAAAATGTTTGTGGCAGCCCTGTTTGTAGTGGCTAGAAGCTGGAAAATGAATGGATATCTATCAATTGGAGAATGGATGGGTAAATTGTGGTATAGGAATGTTATGGAATATTATTGTTCTGTAAGAAATGACCAGCAGGATGAATACAGAAAGGACTGGTGAGACTTACATGAACTGATGCTTAGTGAAATGAGCAAAACCAGGAGATCATTATACACTTCAACAACGATACTGTATGAGGATGTATTCTGATAGAAGTGGATTTCTTTGACAAAGAGAAGATCTAACTCAATTCTAACTGATCAATGACGGACAGAAGCAGCTACACCCAAAGAAAGAACACTGGGAAATGAATGTAAACTGTTTGCATTTTTGTTTTTCTTCCAGGGTTATTTCTACCTTTTGAATCCAGTTCTCCCTGTGCAACAAGAGAACTGTTCGGTTCTGTACACATACATTGTATCTAGGATATACTGCGACATATTTAACATATATAGGACTGCTTGCTATCTGGGGGAGGAGGTGGAGGGAGGGAGGGGAAAAATTGGAACAGAAGTGAGTGCAAGGGATAATGTTGTAAAAAATTACCCTGGCATGGATTCTGTTAATAAAAAGTTATTAAAAAAAAAAAAGAAAAGGCCTAGTATTGATATTGCTAAAAATAAGGGTTGCAAATTTATAAAATGAAACAACTTAATAAAATTTTGTAGATTTTTTATGAAAAACAAAACAAAACAAAAAAAACAAAAAAAAAGTTTACCTGCTTTTGGCATTTCAGTGTCTTGGCTGAGGCAGTGCTCCTCACCTAGTGGTTGTGTCTTAGATTTCCTTTTTTCTCAGAATCATGTTAGAAGAAGTTATTGTCTTCTGAAGTTATTGTCTTTAGTTTGCGATTCCCTTATTCCAGTATTGGAATGATGGAATTGTGACCTCTGAACCCTACAGATGAATATAATGGTGGAAGAGTTAGATTGTATTGTTTTTTCCTGTTCAACAATGTTGACTTGTCCCCTCACCTTTTAACATTTTATGTGCTATAAATACAGCTGCCATTTGATACATGTAATCTTCAACTTTCTCAGTTTCCTAATTAGGTTGATTTTCCTCTAATTAGGCAATATTATGAGATTCCTGAACTACTCTCTCCTGTGCACCTTGGATCTTATTATACTGGAATCAGGCCAACGATTGGTTTAGCTCACTGCATCTCAGTACTCCTTGAATCAAGTTTTCAATTTCTGCCCAATTACAGAAATTGAGGAGTGTCTCAGTTATACATAGTTTTTAATCAATCATTGATATTAGTAATAACTTTAAAATTATTGTTATCTGATCATATTTTGTTCAATATAAAAATTGAGGAGATAAGCAATATTGTGTAAATAATACAATTGGCTCATCATAGATTATACATGTTGAGCTAGAAGGCATTTTTTTTTCCTGAGGCAATTGGGGTTAACTGACTTGCCCAGGTTCACACATCTAGGAAGTGTCAAGTATCTGAGATCAGATTTGAACTCAATTCCTCCTGACTTCAGGGCTGGTACTCAATCCACTGTGCCACCTAGCTACCCCTGGAAGGCATTTTAAAAGAGAGTAATCTGAGGCTCTGAGAGATTCAATGAGTGTCCAAGATCACAGATTGTAATTAAAACTAAAATTTATTTTCAGGTAACAGTCCAGTATGAGGATGTTATAAAAAAATAGTTCATTTTTGTAGTACTTGAAAGTCTATAGGAAGTGCTATTTCCACCACACCTAACCACAATAACAAACAGAATGTAGTCAAGTGATAATCATGGCAGCTTGACTACTTTTGTTTTATAATCTAATCTTAATAGGACCTAATATAGTGATATGTACTCATTCAATTAATAATTGGTTTGATATGCACTATGGAGAATTTTAATTGAGTCCTTACCATTCTAAATCTACATCATTTATAAATTTTCCTTGGTAATTATGGAGTTTTAAAATTTAACCAAGTTTATATTTATGAGCTTATTAGCTTTGTATTCTTTTTGAGTTTATGTCTTGGACATTCCAGGCATCATAACAGCTGATAATGAGAAGAGTGTATTTATTGCATTTTTTTCATTTAACTTCAAAAAACTTTTGTGCCTAATTCTTTTTTTATTCATACTTTTCACATATAATAATATTAGACATTCAGTGATTCCCCTGTCTCTAATTGTAGAAGAAAAGCTGAAGTCATGCTTGGACATGGATTGTTCTCATTGCTGGCTGAAAGGCTGATGCTTCAAACAAGTGTTATCACTATGACCACCTACAATGTTCTCTTTGAGGTACAAACACAAAATTCAGACTCAGTTTCTTAGAAGATGTTAGTATGAATTGGTTTGGATATTTTATACAATTTCAAGTTTAAAAAATCATCCACAAAACTAGAATGAAAATATTTAGAAATTTAACACATATTAAAGAGATTCAGATAAACCTGTTAAAGATGTCATCAATTATGTAATAATGATTTTATATAATTTGAAAAGATCATTTTTTAAAATTGAAAATAGTTCTGCCTTTTTTGCACTCATCAGGATTCTAACTTAATGTCCAAGCAAAATTAATTTAAAAATTTGGGGATTCTTTGTATTTAAATAATATTAAAAGATTGAAAAAAAAATGTAGACTACTTTATAATTTTTACAAAATGTTTTCCATTACTGTAAATACTTAACAGCCTTACATTTTATGGTATGCTTGAAAATTTAATGTTATAATTTTGTAATATCATTATGTTTACATATTGCTTTTTTTCTCATTGTTTTAGATTTTGATAGAACAAATTTGCACTCAGGTAATACACAAACAGCATCCTGATCCAGATTCATCAGTGAAGATACAAAATCCTCGTAAGCATTTTTTGTATATTTCAAATAAGTGGAATGACTTTTTCTTTTTTTTTTTTTTTTTTTAATTTGGTTTTATGGTTTCATCCTTGTGGCAACTCCCTTCACTGATAGCTTTGGAACGATGCTTGATGCCTCATGAGTTTAAGTGACTAGAGTGGAGACACACAGCTTGTAAAGATCAGAGGTTGAGCTTGAACTCAGGCTGTCCTGATTCTGGCTGACCTTTTATCTATTATACTGTCTTTTATCTTTAAAAAAAAAAAATCCATTTCTGCAATGTTAGTAGATAAGAATGAATTTTATTCAAAATTGATTATTTAGTAAGAACTTAGACATAACATAAATCATATAAAGAGAAAGCTTATATTCTTTATCTTTTGTTTTACATATAATTTGGTATTGATCTCAAATTGTAGGCAGAGTTTATAACACTTTTTAAGAGTTTTGTATGCAGGTTCTTTCCTTATTATATAGTTAGATGTCTAGCAGAGTCTTTCTTGCAGTCTTTGAAGGTCTCAGGCTGTATTTTATGTATTATGTAAATGCTTTAATTATAATTGTCAAAGGAAGAATATAAATTTTGGAATGGAAAAATATTTATCCTCTTCTTTGTTTAAGAGGCTTTTGGCTTTTACAATTCTTAATAAGTTGTACAAAATACAAATTTCTCTTCCTGTATTTTATATGAAATTAGTTCGGTACTGCCATTGAATTCTTCTCACTAGTTTCTGTAAGGTGAATTTTAGTATAATAAATTATTTATATTAACTCTGAAGTTTTATTTTCCCTAGTCATAAGGTGAAAAAATTTTTTTCTTTGAACTGAGAGGAAAGGAAGAAAAACCTTTGAAATTATTTGAATAGGTACTTTCATTTTATAGTTACAGGAATGATAGAAATAATTATTTTGAAACTTAAAAAATATATTATCTTAAACTTTAGAAGATTGTAACTTGAAAAAAATTAGAGCGTATAAGAGGAAAAATTACAATATATAAATATATGTAGGAAGCCACATTATAAATGTTGCAACTCTATTATTTTAAATTTTCTATTTTTCTTTTGTGAAGAATCTTATTTTATTATTTAATAGTTCTCAAACAGTTTGTAAAAAAATGACTTCTTTATGTAATTTTTGGATTTGTAAGAAAGGAAAAAACTTTGACTTTTAGAAAAAATCAATATGTGCCTATTTAATTTTGAATTTGAAACTTCTAATTTTTTTGTTGTATGTTAATGCATTTTTCTAATCTGAGGTCAGAAAATGCTATCAACTTAATACAAAGGATATTATAGTATTACAATAGAATTGAGTGTGTCTGGGTGTATGTGCATATTTAAAAGGATGGATAGAGTTTATATTTCCTTTGGGATTTTGTTTCAAGCTTTACTTTTTCAGTTATAAAAGAGAAGCTTGACAGATTTTAAAAACTTGTGATAATAATGAAAAGAGTATAGAGTAGGAATCAGAAAATGTTATACTGAGGGAAGGCAAGATGGTTTTTGCCTTTCTCTTGATTACTTGAATGCTGATATAGGCATCTTGGCCCTGGTTTTCATGTTTATTTTAGAGTTTACTTCATCCATCCACATTATTTAAAAATTCCAGAACTTAATCCTGGAAGGGTCTTATAAATTTAAAAGTTTGTTTTATATTTAATTAACATTTGTATGTAATGTAGATTTTGGGACTCATACAAATATTTATTATCATTTAAATTCAAATGGATCTAAAACAATTTTAGTTCAAATTTCCAAAGATTCTCTTATATTCTTGAAAGTTCAGAAAGTAAAATTGAGTAATTTCTTCTTATTATCACTAGCTTTTAAAAGAAGTAAATAGTGTTATCAAAGATTGCATTTAACATAATTTATTTTAGGGACACCCAATTAATATGAAATTTCAAACAGAACAGTTCTTTATTGTTGCCTTTTTGTTGTTGTTGTTGAATTTTTGGTTTTTATTTATTTATGAATTGTCTTGCAGAGGTACTAAAAGTTATTGCTACTCTGCTGCGTAATTCTCCCCAGTGTCCAGAGAGCATGGAGGTTCGAAGAGCCTTTCTTTCTGACATGATTAAACTTTTTAATAACAGCAGAGAAAACCGAAGGTAAGCAGAAATAAACAGAATATGCTTATTGTAGTAAAATGAATTTCAGTAACTTTCTATGAGACTAATCTAGCAAAAAAAAAGGTTTATTAAAGTAATAGTGAATATGTTTCATTAATGGTTTTCAGATTGTTGGAAACTACTAAATGAGAGTATTTAATGTTAAGCTAGTAACTATTTTGGATGCATGTGCACTGAAGATCCTTTATTTTAGAATCATTTTAATTTTTTAGTATTTTATTTAAAGTGAACAATAATTCAGTGCGTTCTCACATTTTTTAGGAGCTTGCTGCAATGCTCTGTGTGGCAAGAATGGATGCTTTCACTTTGCTATTTTAATCCCAAGAATTCGGAGGAGCAGAAGATAACAGAGATGGTATATGCTATTTTTCGAATTCTCCTTTACCATGCAGTCAAATATGAGTGGGGTGGCTGGCGAGTATGGGTGGACACACTGTCAATCACACATTCAAAGGTGAGTGTTTTTTGTAGGAACTATTTTTTAATATTTTAAATATCATTTAAAATTTTGTCATATTTATGTAAAAGAAATTTAAGATATAATATAATAAGATATAAAAACCTTATCTAATATAAGGCTCTTCTTTCTGTGAAATGCATAACTAGAGAAGTTATTAAGTAGGTTTCCCAGTTGTGTTAAATTATCGCATTAGACTGGATCAGTTTAAACTTTAAATAACATGTATTTTACTCTGGTTTGTTTGTAAAATAAAAAGGAATTAATTTCATGTAGTTCCAATATGACAAGTGTTTGCCTTTCAGCTGTCTTAATAATGGAATGGGATTTCATAGGGGTTTAGGAAATGTCTTTTCCCTTGATTGTGCATTTCCATTTATTTTTTTTAATGGCTTGAAGCTTTTGAACACAAGGTGGCACACCTTATCTATTCAAAGAATAAAAAGAAACCCTTTTAGTTCAAGCCAAATAGTGGAACATGCAATGCCTCAAGCTGTTTTTGTAGTGTTCTCTGGATCCTAGATTTAAAACTACAAAGGACCTGAGAGATCATCTACTTCAAATGAAAAGGCATTTTATTAATTGAGACTTGAAGAAAAGAGATGACTTGTCTAAAATGCCACAGGTATTATGTAGTAGAGAAAGATTTGAATCTAGCTTCTCAGATTCTGAAGTCAGGGCTCTTTTCATTGAATTACATCTCCTTCTTTGCTCATTCTATTGTTAAAGACAAAAATTGGAGTGAATTAGATTAAAATTATTATTAAATTAAGGAAAATACTACTGTTATGTCATTTTCAAGTTTAGACAATGTTAGAAGACTGCATATTCATAATTTTAAAGTTTACTAGTATTTTTTTTTAAATTTTTGATTCTAGTATAAGGAATATGTCAGAAAAATCTCCGTTTTGTAAATTTTATTTGTTTATCCATTTACATTACTCTGGAGTTCCCTTACCATTCCAGTCTTCCTGTCCTATGTAGGACATATTCCTTTAGCATACATAGTAACTGTTAATCCTTTTCTTGTTTCCTGCATTGGAAGGAAAGAAAAAAATAAAAGATAAACATTTTTAAACAGTCCAAATGAGGAGAGTTACTTACCTTAGCAAGCCTGCACATGAATATGGTGCTATATCTGATGACAACTTGGATTAGTTTTGTTTCATTTAATAAAAAAATGATCTTTTTGAAATAAAAAATGTTTTTTTTTCCTAATCTACTTAAGAAGTGAATATAGAAGAGCTGTAATGAAAAGACTGCTCGTTTTTAACTCGTTTACTAAGGCAGTAAATACAGTTCCTTGTCTGTCCATGTCCCTTTTTCCTGTAGCTTTGACACAATCCTCACAATCTCAGATCTTGAATTGATAAATTTTTTGCATCACCAATTATGGTTCACTTGTGTCATTGAAAGGAGTCTTTCCTTGCCAAGGTTAACCCTCTATATTTGTACTCTTGATCCCATTTATTCTTTTTTCCCTTAGGAGTTTCAATCATACCCTTTCTTTTTAATCTTTCTTTGTTCACTGGTGCTTCTGCTTTTGAGAAACTTGCCCAAATATATTCTGGCCTTACAAAACATTGTTTTCATCCTCTCCTCTGCTCAGCTCCTCAGGTAGTCATCATATAATGCTCTTCACATTCACTGCCAGCCTTCTAGAAAAAGCTACCTTTCCACTTGACCTCATTTCTTACATCTCATTAATTTCTCAACTCCTTGCAGTTTGGATTCCATTTCATTCCTGAACAGAAACTATATTCCTCAAGGTCACCAGCAGTGATTGGTAAGCCCATCTGCTGGTGTCTGTCTGCACTACTTTGTTGCTATCACTTTCTTTTTTCCCCTCTCTGCCTCCCTCCTTCCCTTCCTTCCTTCCTTGTTAGTCATTTGCTCAGGGTCACACAGCTAGTAGGTGTCAAATGTCTGAGGTCAGATTTGAATTTAGAGCCTCTGCTCAGTGCTCTGCTCTGTTCTGCTGAGCTGCCCTTAGTATCACTTTCAAACTAGGTTAAGTTTTCCATCATGGCCCATTGCAGTTCACAAGGATCCCTTGATCCCTGCATCATCCTCTTATTTGAGAAATTTACAGGAGAAATAGCTCTGGTTGTTAGTGCTACTCTTCAGTATTCTTAGAGTAGTTATGGATTAAGAAGGAAGTTAGATTTACTAAGATCCGGTAACTCCAAGGTGTGTGTACAGGGAGGTCATAACAACCTAATCCCTTCATTATCTGCCTCTTCCCTGCAACATTAGGTTTGTTTCATTAGTAGAGAGCAGGATCTGGATCCTGTACTCTTTTGTTGGCCAGTAGTTCATTCTCTATCCCTGCTTTGGGGGATTCATTTGTTATTAGTTTTTGGTCATTTCTTCTTTATTAAGAGTGGGAAAGAGATGGACTGTCCTAACCCCATTTTAGCTTCTATTTAAGTTTCCATATTTAGCTAAAAGTTTGTTGTAAAATTTCCATGTGAGAATGACCATTCTGTTAGCATCCTTTAACCTTTCTGAGGTGTTTCTAGTAATTATCCTGAATAAAACTGCTTATTTTACTCACTTCCAACCTCTGTGATTATTGCTTCCTAAATGCCTAATGGGAGTTTCCTTTTACTTATCAGACTTCTGGTACTCTGTCCCCACCTTCTTAACTTCTTCAGTAGAGCTAATGGGATTTGAACTGTTGAATATCTCCAAACAAATACAATGTATTATAATGCTTTAGAGTGAAAGTTGTGATTGTGATTGTTTTGTTTTGGTTGGAATATAGGTGAGAGTTTGTCAACTATTGGGACATTTAGCCCTTAGGAAACCCTAGCAATATTTTGTACCTTTAACATTTCAGAAATTTTGAATTTTGTTTGCAAATATCCTCCATTTCCGGAATATTGTGTTCTCCCTCACTTCCACCCCCTTCTTAATCATCATTCAGTGATTGGTCCTATTTTGATAAGACAACTTAGCTAGGTGTGTGTTATTGTTGGAGTCCTTCCAACTTAGATCTTGTCATAATTTATACTGTTGATAAAAGCTTTTGAGATCCTAGCTTCAACTCCATGCCTCAAAGAGAACTTATTTGGAAGGCTTTGTTTCAAATTGATGTATGTTTATGTGCTAGTCATTAGAAATATAGATACAAAGCTAAAGTAATGTCAACCTTTAAGGAATTTTTTGTTGGGAGAGAACATTTATTCAAATAACAGTGCAAAATATACATAAAACATTTTTGTCAATGGTTGTTGGGTGGAATTAGCAATAGAAGCTGTGAAAGATAATGTGTGGGAGGTAGCATCTGAAATGTCTTTAGAGAGCCTAAAAGTCTAAGATATGGAGGTGACAAAGAAAAGCATTTACAGCTCATGTAATACTTACAAGAGACATGGCATATTAACTGGTTTAGCTAGACTATGGAAATAACATGTAGTCAGTCTGGAAGGTGAGGTTGGAATTGGATTGTGAAGATTTTTAAATACCAAACAAAAAAAGTTTTGTATATATGACAGTATATATGTGAAGTCTTCCCCCAAATGAGAATCTATAGTCTGGAAAATTGTACCAAAAAGGGATATGATTAAAATTTTTAAAACCATGAAAAAGGAAAAAGACTAATAATTCAGCTAATTATTAAAAATCCAAATTTTAATCTCTTTGAACACTGTACTAGGATATCCTAATATTGTTATACTGCCAAGAAGTTTAGACAAAAGTAGTGACCTTTTCATCCATTTATTCTCAGATGTCATTATTCTATTTGTCACTTTTCTTACCATTCTTATTTTTCCATACTCAATTCTAACCCTAGTTCAAATTCTTATTAAAAGGGTCTCTGTAATATTTTAATTGGTCTTTTTCTTTTCCCATTCCGCTATAGCCATATACTATTTGTTAGATAAAAAGCAAAAACAAAAACAAAATGTTGCAAAGCCTTGATTGGCTTGAGTATTGATTGCAGGATGAATTTTATGCTCATTTTGTCATTTAAAGTTTTTCATAAGTCTCCCTTGAAATCTTTCAATATAACTTTAAGTTCCATGACTTCTCTTTATGAACTCTTTATGAACTTCCTGATGCTCAGGAGTAAGGCTGGACAATGTATTGTGACTGTTCTATTCTCTTTCTTTGCCTCATTCCTACAAATCCAAGTCCTCTACTATATACTTATGGCTTTCTTTTGCTGTTTAGAATGTATTAATAATAAATACCTTAGTATGTTTATTATTCTAAATTTAGCATTATTCATCAACTAATCATGAATTGATCTGATACTTCTTGGGGATTTTGTTTTGTTAATTAATGTTTAAAAAAACTTTTAATGTACATGTGCTATTTGTATATAGTGTGTATGTGTGTGTGTGTATCTTGTCCTTGTAACTACATTTTGAGGGTAGCCATGTATTACGTTCCTCATATCCAATGGAAGAGTGCTGAGCATGTGGTAGATTCTGAGTAAATATTTGTTGAAAAGGAATATGTGAATTCAAAGTGCTAGGCAGTCATTGGTAGTGCTTTTCTTTGAGTTATTTCGCCTTATCTTAATTGTGGAATTGAATTTGCATGTGTTACTAGCAAGAATCAGCTATAAAAGGAAGGAAGTAGCTATAAAAAGTTCTTTTAAATTGCTTTGCTCTGATTGGCTTTCACTCGTATAATTGTCATGATCACAATATTACAAAAGCCTTTTTCTTTTTCTGAAATAAGCATGTTCAGGATGAAGATATTCCTGGAACATAGAAACATTGAAACTCCATGACCTTGGAATGAATATTAATGAAATTTCTTAAAATCACAGTTTCTTATGTATTTTTGAGTGAAAAGTCAAAGAAATGTTAGTACTAAATAACTAACTAAAAATAATATAAAATTTGGAAAAATATTGTAAAACTGGATTAAAAGAATATAAATTTAGTCCTTTTTTATGATTAAGGAAGGGAAATAATTGAAAAGAAAAACAAAACTGTGGAAAGTTGGAGCCTTATGCTTATTTACCTAAATTTCAGCTTATCCAGTATTTCAGGCACCTACTATGTTTTTAGTTAACCTGAAATAACAATTGAAATTATGTATATACTGTAGTTTTGTTCATCTAGTTTATATTTTATTCCACTGATTTATAGCACTAAACTACTAATTAATTTGAAAAGAAAACATTTGTGAAGGCGCTATGTACTACATACTAAAAACCAATTTTTATGACTTTTATAAGACTGTACCAAAGATGATTTAATAATACGGGTAAGAAGGTTAAATAACATGAAGTAATTTGTGGTATTTGTTACTGTTAATGGTAGTTTCTTGCTTAAGTGGAAAGAAAATTTTGTCTTTTTTCTCCTATATTACAAAATAATATCAAAGACTATAATTGGTTATTTGGAAGGGATATGAGTACTTAGGTTGTATTATGTGCATTCCCTTCCATGCTTTTTAATATGTTTCTTTCAATTCATGTTTTTTAAAAAAACTATTCTTGTGTCAATATATATGGATTAATTTGAATTCAATTGCAAGTTTAGCATCTTTAAGCCAAAATACATTGATGACTAGATAACTTTTTGCTACGTTAAAAATATAAACATGAATATATGCAGTTCAAGGCTTTATATAAGAATATTAATTTATTGGCCACATAACACACATGCAGAATTAGATGAATAATTTATAGTATGATGTTTAGATGCTAAATGAATAATTGGACCCCAGGTTTTTTTATTTTTATTTTTGTTGTGAGTTTTTTTTTTTATTATGAATGTAAACATTTTAAGGGCTTTTTTATACTCTCATATACAATTCTATGTGATGGATACTTATTTTTTCCTTTTTTTTTTTTTTTCCCAGCCATTTGGTATCCCAATACAACTAATTTACAACACAGTTCTTTGATAAAAAACTAGTATATAAAGAACTAGTGTTGTAGAATTGTATAGCTTTTGCAGAGCTACACATCAAGATACATGCAGCTGCTATAAAAAGCCAAAGAAACTCAATTGCAATTTTATTGTCCAGTTTGATAGATTTCCTGCCACCTTTGTAGCAGGAAAGCTGTTTGTCACTGTAACCCTCTCCACCAACAGCTGCACTACTCTTTATAAGTAGTAATAGGGCTCTTCTAGCATAATTGTACTACATTAGTTACTTTGGTCTTAAGTGTAACTTTTACAAATTTGATTTTTATTGTCTTGCCAGTTATATTATTTTCTCATTATTTTCGTGTATTTTTTCAACATTGGATAGTAACCAAGATAATTTTTTGTTGTATCAGCTAATTTTACTAAAATGTTTTATTAAATATATAAACTTATTTATGGCTAATGAAAATTATAGCATTTTTTCAAATGTATTGAACTTATTAAAGTGTTCAGCAGCAGATTTTTGCTGAATAAATATATGAATGAAGTATATATGAAAATTTAATGCCTATAGACTCATACTATGCTTAAATATTGGGAACAAGGAAAAATATGGTCAATAACCTTTGACTCTTAATATACTCAAAACTTAAATTTTTTATATACTTAAAATTTATTAGTCTACAAGAAGTAGAATTAGGTAAAATATATAATCATTTTGTACTCTCCAAAATAATCAGAAGTCTTTGTTAATGATTCCAATCAGCTTAAAAATACAATGTTCAGTCATCATGTGCAGTAAGAAAATTTTAAATAGGAAATTATTAATGTTTAGCAAGCAATTTAAAAAAAACTTTGCTTTTGAATATATAGGTTGGCAAATAGTCTAATAAAGACAAAAAAAAGAACCATGTCCCTTAGGCATAACAGTAATAGCAGTTACATGCTAAAATTTTGTTTATAAAAACCTAATAATTAACTTTGTTCTTTACCAAGCAAAAACTTCTTCCTTTTTAAATTCTTCTACAGTATTAAAAAATAATTTGGTTTGTGTAAACAATTTATATATAAAATGTATAACAATGTTTGAAGTTTTCTTTTTTTTTAAAGGAGCAAAATTAGATAAAATTTAACTTTCTTTGTTTTTGCTTGAATAGAATCACTTAAGGTAAAAGCTACATAATTGTAAGCACAGGTTATAAACTCAAGTGATAACTGCGTGTTTTAACCAGTCTTATAAGTGAAATCAAACTTGGATCTGCTGAGCATACATACTGCAGGTGCAGAAGTTGGAGTACTTATTGACTGAGGTGATAGTTTTATGGTAAAAGGAGGTGTTGAGGGCAGGATTTACATTTATTTATATATTTTAATACATTTTCTAATATCATCATGTACTACAATCAGAAAAGGAGAGTTAAAAAAAAAGTATTATTTTAAATAGTTTAAAGCTTCTGTTTGTTTAAATTCTATTTTTGCCAGTTGGTAATAAGGGAATATTGATCAAAACATGTTAACAAAGAAACCTCTTTTCACATCTTGACCTAAAACAGTGGATGAATATTGGAAAAAATTTAGGCATTATTTACTAGACCCTTTTAGCTCTAAAATTATGTGCTTTTGTTGTAATTATATTAAAGTATTTAAAATTCTAAGAGGAAGTGCTTTTGTAGTTGACATATTTGCTCTTTCTCTGATTTCTATCAAACTTTATTTATGAGGCAGAATGGAAGGAACCTACAAATGGGATTGTATGACCTGATTTATGTTCTGGCTCTTTCATTTACTGGTTTTGTAAGTTGGGGTAGCTCAACCTCTCAAAATTTGTTCTCTTATCTGTAAAATGAGAATAATAATGATTCTACCATTTATCTCACAACTGTTAAGAAGATAAAATATGGTAATGTAGGTAAAGAGTTTTGAAGTCCCAATTAATGAAGTTCAAATTTCTGTGGAACCTTACAGTTTCCAACAAAGCTTATGTGTATCATTTCATTTAACTTGCACAGCAACTTTGTAATGTAGGCAATGTTCATTATTATCCTTTTTTATAGGTGAGATTTGAGGTACAAAATGAAGTTCTTAGAATCATAGTTCCTAAGTGACAACTAGTATTGGAACCTGCATCTTCTGACTCTAGATCCAATTTTGTTTCCTCTATGTAATAAAGTTTTTATTTTTAAAATGTTGTTTATGGAGTGTTGACTTTGATTGGCAGGCCTTACCTTGCTTTTGTGAAGTGCTGCTAGGTATTTAACTCAAATTAACTATCATCAGCAGATCTGTTTGGATCTAACACTATTTTATCTGGGTTCTACATCATCATGGTAGCACATTGCCTATTATTGATGTTGCTCAGCTTGATCCAGTCCAAGACCAAAAGCTTCTATAACTTGCCTTCTACTTTCTGAACTCAGCTTCTCAGGTATCAGGTCTCCTTGCTTCCCAAGATTCACTGCAGTCTCCAACAACTAGCTACTTTTCTCAAGGTTGGTTTCAAGGACAAAAGACTCGGAGCATAAAGCTCTTTTTGCCAGGGTGTGTCATTAACATCAAGTCCTATCCTCCTTCCTTAACATTTGGAAGAAAGAGAATTTAGATATTCCTTTACCATTTATTTATAAGATTCTTAAATGAGTGAGGCTCAGGAAAAAGGTGGCTTTCACATTGGCAAACTTCTTTCTTTTATTCTTCCAGCCCTAGTGACACAGAATCTTCAAGTATATAACAAAAATTACTACACTACTCCTCGGCACCATTCTTGTTTTCTCATCCCCATCTGTTCAGCCCTTAACATGTTCTAATTCAGCTTTACTTTTTTCTTTTCATGCACCTGTCTTTTTTTTTTTTTTTTTTTTTAAACAGAGGCAATTGGGATAAAGTGACTTGCCCAGGGTCACACAGCCAGGAAGTGCTAAGTGTCTGAGGCTGTTTTGAACTCGGGTCCTCCTGACTTCAGGGCTGGTACTCTATCCACTGCACCACCAACTGCACCTGTCTTTTGACACTCATGGAAATCTTTTGAAGTTCATTCAATCCATATCCGTATCTATATCATCTCACAATTCATATCCTGGTAGCCATTATATATAGCCTCAGTGATATTAAGGCTCTTTTCTCAATGAGCACAAGCTCAGCCTCTTCCTTTCAACTCTTAATTTCTCATTTTTCTTTAGGACTTCAACATGTTTTTGTTTCCTCAAACATCCTGACTTCCTTTTCCAATCTTGATCCTTCAATATTAGACTATCCTCTACTCTTGGACCTTTTGATCATGTTAATTTCCTGCTAAATTCTAACCCTGAATTACTCCCATTATCTCTCTTCTCTATTCTGATTCAAATGCTGATGTACAAGACTGGAAAAATTCACATGACTCTACTGACTGGGTGCATTCCCAATTCTTTTTTTTTAAGCTAGTCTCAACTGGGTCCTCAATTCAGTAAAGTAGTCTTTTTAATTGTCCCTAATTTTTTTCTCTATTATTATTTATTGTATTATTATTACCATATTATCTCCCATAGCAAATCTTTTAAACTTTTTTTACTTTAAGGCTCCTATGTCATCCCTTTTATATAATTAGTTTAGTATCCTACCCATTTACCCTAAGTTCTTTCTTTTCCCCCTACTTTGTATCCTATAACTCCTTAATAATATATTTCCCATTTATTTCTCCTTTATTCTAGTCACAGTTGAAGTACTTTTCTTGTCAGGTTTAACTCTTGTTTCTATAATCCCATTTCCATAAGATTGTGCCCATAATCATTGTTTTAATCTTCAGTCTTTCTCTTTTGACTGATGCTTAGAACATTCTTGGGTTTTCCCCATCCTTAAAGAAACTCACCTGATCCTACCATCCTTCAAGCTATCATACCAATTCCTAGAAAACATTGTCTCTAGTGGTTGCCTTATACTTATATATATACTTATATACACTCTACTACTTCTTCCCTCCTTCCCTTCCTCCCTCCCTCCCCTAGTATAGGACTATACCTGACACATATTAAAATAATAAGTGATTCTTGATTGACTATCTTATATGTGTATATATAATATGTGTATATTATATATTCTGTCTTTTATTCCTCAGAAATTAACTGTTTTTGAAAGAGGGAGGCAGTTGAGGTTAAGTAATTTGCCCAAAGTCACATTGCTGTTAACTGTTAAGTGTCTGAAGTTGGATTTAAATTCAGGTCCTTCTGACTCCAAAGCTAGTACTCTATCCACTGTGTCATCTAGTTTCCCCAGTGTTATAGTCCTAACATCTTGTATAATAATGTCTGATATTTCTTTTTGCTTTCTACAGACCTTTAGTCATATTAGTTCAGATGGTTAAAAATAGCTTTATGATTAAAACAAATAATGAGTAATTATTAGTCTTACATAACCACTATTTTTATGTTAAAAGGACCTATGATGGATAAATGCATTTTCTTTTCCAGAACCAACTTATCTTAAAAGCCAAAAAAAAGAAACAATTTTTTGGAAGCAAAATGTTGCTTTACATCTAGAATAGGTTTGTTGAATTGGTGAAAATCTGATGTCTGCATATGATGAAAATATAATAAAATGACCTTATTCCATACTGTTTGTTAATCATTTGTTTTCTGCTTATTAGGAAAGGTGAATTGTCAAGTTAAGTTAAAATTAATGGCAGAAAGAGTGCTTGTAATTATTAGCTCATATGTGTCCTTAACTAGTAGTATATAGAAGTACTCACTACACATTTCAAAGGGCTATTGATTAGATGTCAAATAACTAAGATGAATGGCTAGCCTTTTAGCTGGGTAATTTAGAACAATATCTGGTAATTAATTGTATATTATCAGTTTTACAGTTACAAATGCAAATGTCTTAAGAAAAAGAAACACATTGTAAGGAATCCTAGAATCATTCAGCTGTCATTAAGCTTTAGATCTAATGTAAGAAGTTAATGGGAAACTCAAAGAAAAAATCTATCATGTGGCAGAATTTGTAGATCACTTCAAAGATTTGACTTCATGAAGTGTTGATTAAATGTAGTCCTTTTAAGAAGATAAAGTCACCCTAAAATAGGTATTGACTAGGTACATGAAGTTTAACATATGTAACAGTTTTCCTAATGTATAAGATATTTTGTAAAAATTTTTACTGGTGATTATTATACTTTGCACATAGAAAACAATTCATGTTATTTGCTTTCAGTATTTAGGTACATGTAAAAAATTGTAATTTTATTGGTATGGATAATCTTGCTATTACAGATGACCCTCATGAGGTCCTATGGCTGAAATTACTGCTTGGCAGCCAGTTTTTTAAATGTCTAATTCTCCACTTAAGTGGGAAGCTCTTCAGATAACAGAGAAAATCTATCATGAAATACTATACCTGATGTCATTTTAGTTAATTTGTACCTGTCAAAAGTTGAAGTTTAAGAATCTAAACTCAATATTATATCCTTGTGGATTTGATTTAGTGTTTTGGTGGAAGCCCATTCTAGATGCTACAAACCAATTCAGTATTGACTTTTCACAACTGTGTGCTAGAGTTAAAATGTAGAATTTGAAATGTTATGGCTGTGTGCATTTAAAAAACAGTTCATTGAGTGAGCAGACAAATACCCAAAACATTTCTCAATTTGGAAACAAACAACAGGAAATCTGTACTTTGTGTCATAATCAAGTATAATTTGAAGTTAGCGTTAATTAGTTTGTTAGTTTAAAAGACGTTAAGTGAAAAAGACTTATAATCATGGACTTTTTTAGATTTAAGATAAAATTTGTATTTATGTTGAGCAAACATTGAAGAAGACACCGTGGAAGAATGGTTCAGTATGTTATAACTTCATTTAGAGAGAGGATTTAAAAATGTCATTCTCCATGTGGTAGGCAGACCCTATAGCCCTTGTGTTCTCTGGAAGGAATCATACCTTGTCAGGCATGGAGCTCTTGCTATAACTTGGTATTCTTCATTCATTTTCTAAATCAGAGCCATGGGATAAGCAGGCCTGAGATCTTGTACAACTCATACTTCTAAGAAGAGAATTGCTGTAGCTTAGAGGTGGTTTATCATCATCAGGCCAAGGGTGGACAAAGCAAGTTGAAGCAAGTTTTATTGAGGGAGAGAGATTTACAAAACGTAGGTGAGATGCTGGGCATTGGGATGGTGTGAAGTGTAGGTTTTTATGTTGTCTTCTCTGGATTGAACAGGACTAGGACTGGGTAAAGGGTAACAGGCAATGCCGAGGTCAGGATTTTGGGAGAAAGACAAGGCTGGATTTCCCTCCTTCATCTGACCAGAAAGGGACTACAGCGCTCACTCTGCAAGTTATTCTGGTAAAAGAACTCAGGAGGTGGTGGGTGTTTTTGTTTGTTTTTATTTTTGTTTTTTTGCATTTCCCTGAGACTTCTTTAGAGGTTCAGGAACTTACTTTATTCATTATATCCTTATAGTCCTGAAAACCTATAATGTTATGTGATTTTAGAATTAGAAATAATGGAAGAGATTAATTAGTGCAACTCATTTTACATGTGAAAAGACTTGAGGCCCTGAGATGACAAGGAACTTATTTTCATTGTACACTTTTAATTATTTGGAATTCCAAAAATTTAATGTAATAATTTTTTTTTGTTTTTTAAAGGAGAGATAGGCCGACCTAAGTTCCTTTTTTTTTTAAGACAATAATAGTTATATGGATTTTCTCCCTTTCCCCCACATGCCAATTTTCTTGTGTCTAGTTATATAAAACCTTTTGTGAAGAGGATTTTAAAGATCGTTTAAAAAATTCTACATATATACTAACTGTAAAGGTGGGGTAGGGAGAACATTATAGGAAAGTATTGTTTTGGAGAAAGAAATGAGAAAGGCAAAAGGTGTGTGCATATATAGAAGCTGTATGGTTCTATATCATGGACACTTTCTTCAAAAAGTAAATTTTTAGCTATTGGACGCTGCAAAAACGAAATTACATCCAAAAAAAAAAAAAAAAGGAAAGTGACTGCATTTTAACAGATGGACAGTCTTTTGCTATGAGAATGGTCCTTAAGTCATAGCATAGTGTTTTGAAATATTATTTAGAAGTCATCTGAAAGAGGGGAAGATGACAAAGCGTGGTTAAAGGTGACTGAGAGGATATCATTTACCACCTACCTTTGATTCTGTTTCTTACATATGTACAAAGTTTTTATGAAGGTTGTCTAGGATAAGAATTGAGAACATTCTGGATGATGGTTTTAGTTGGGTATAAGCAGGCTTTCAGGAGTGCTGTTCAACAGTGAACCACATTTTTGTCATCTCTCACAAGGGAAAATACAGAGAGTGCACTATCTTAATGTGTTTATTATTCAAGTTAAGAAAAGCTTTTAGTACTGCTCTGTTATTACAAGGTGTCTTTATCCATCAATATTATTGCTGACTCTTTGGAAGATGAGAAATAACTTGGAAAATGAGAAAATATGAGAAATAACTCTTCAATGACTCTTTGATAATAAATAAAGGGTGAGGCACAATATGGATAGATTTATGCTCATTCAAATGTATTTTCCACTGTGATAGAGATATTCCAGCTCAGAATCTAGGTCAAGGAAAAATCCCATGTGAATGATGAGGTCCTCTATGTATTGCTATTTGCAGATGATATTATATTGATTGAAGCAATCCCCAGAGTATTGCAGAAGGCTTCCTGGAAGAGAACTGTATTCACTCAAAGTTTGGCTGGGTTCATTCATATGAGAAAGACTGAAGGATGAAGAGTGATTATTATCCAGATTTGAACTTAACCTTTGAATCAGCAACTTATAGAATTTGACCAACAATATGTATGTCTTGGATGGATGATATAGATGGACTGTGAATTGGATCTAGAGTCAAGAATGAGGAGGACAACAGGCTGGATTGATTTAATATTGATTATATATTATTTAATATATTTTCAGGATAAAAAAAGCAGGGAAAAAGCAGAAATGATCAATATATTGAAAAATATGAAAATATATCTAATGTGCAGTATTTGTGGACTTCTCACTTCTTCACATGGGTAGATTGGGAGTATCTTCTCCTCTCTTCCTTTGAGCCATGTTTATTTTTTATAATTTTAAAAAGTTCATATTTGATTATATGTGTTTATATACATTTGTGTTGCTTTTTCCAATTACAATGTTGTAATGATATATCAGGGCTCATTCCACTCTATATTATTTCATGTAGATCTTTTTATGTGTTTCTATTCATCACATGTAATTTTTCTCATAGCACAGAAGCATTCCATGACATTCATGCACCACAATCTGTTTAGCTATTCTCTAGCTGATGGGTATCTGCTTTGTTTCCAATTCTTTTCTCTCAAAAAATAGTGTAATTACAAATATTTTAATGCGTATAGGGAGCCTATTATATTTGGACTTTTTGGAGTATAAGTTCAGTAGTGAAAGGATATCAAAGGATAAGGACAGTTTAATTTCTTTATTTACATAATTCCAAATTGCTTTTCAAAATTGTTGATTTAATTTATGGCTGCATTAAAAATGCACAACATTCCTATTTTTCCCCAACCCTCTCCACCATTGACTATTACCATTTTTTTTTTTTGTCATCTTTACCATTTTTTAGGATATGAGATGAAACCTCAGAGTTACTTTGATTTGTATTACTTTTTATTATTATTAATGATTGAAGCATTCTGTCTTCTGATTCACACTTTGCAATTATTTCAAGAATTGTTTGCTTATAGTGTTTGCCTATTTTTCAGTGGTTTTAGTTTTAGATATCTATTGTTTATATAGCTTAGAAACCAAATTCTATGAATAAAATTTGATAGAAAGATTTTTTCCCTTTCATTTGTTTCCCTTCTTATTTCTAAGTGCATTAATTTTGTCTGTGTAAAAGTTTTTCAGTTTTATGTATGTAAAAAATTATTTATCTTTTGTAATAAACTCTATCCTTTGATTAATAATACAACTCCAACCCATAACTATGAGAGATATGATTTAATTTCTCTTCTAATTTTTATATACTATCATTTTAAATATTAAAGTCATATACCCTTTTAGAACATTTTATGGAATGTGGTATTAAATGAGAAATTAGGCCTGAGCTTAATTTATATCTGCTAGACTCCTTTCTAGTTTTTCAGTCTTTTCCTTTTAATTCCCCAAATTAAATAGAATGTTCTTCTGTAAGTAACTTGTGTTTTCTGATTTAGGAAAAAAAACTGCTTTATTGAGTTTCATTGTTTTGATTCTCCCTTGTCTGTTCTGTCCTACTTATTTCTAAACTTTTCAAGCGAAACAAATGATTTTTATGACTACAACTTTATAATATAGTTTGATGTATAAAAGGGCTATACTTTCTTCATTCCTACTTCATAATTTCCCTTGATATTTCAAATCTTTTCTTTTCTTTTTATGAAAGCTTTTTATTTACAAAGCATATGCATGGGGAATTTTTCCAACCTTGATCCTTACGTAACCTTTTGTTGCAAATTTTCCCTTCCTTACCCCCACCTTCTCCCCTAGCTGGCAGGTAGTCCAATACATGTTAAATATGTTGAAATACACGTTAGATCCATTATATGTATACATATTTATATAATTATCTTGTTGCACAAGAAAAAGCAGATCAAGAAGGAAGAAAAAGAAAAACTGAAAAAGAAAACAAAATGCAAGCAAATAACAACACAGAGAGAGTGAGAATGCTATGTTGTGTTCCATACTCTGTTCCCATGGTTCTCTCTCTGGGTGTATGGCTCTCTTTGTCACTGCACAAGTGGAACTGGTGTGAATCATATCATTGTTGAAGAGAGCCACATATAGAATTGATCGTCGAATAATATTAATGTTGCCGTGTACAAGGATCTCTTGGTTCTTTTTTTTTTTTTTTTTTAACTATTAGCATAATTGACTATATCAATAGGATCTCTTGGTTCTGCTCATTTCACTTAGCATCAGTTCATGTAGGTCTCTCCAGGCTTCTCTGAAATCATCCTGTTGATTGTTTCTTACAGACCAATAATATTCCATAACATTCATATATCACAATTTACTCCCAACTGATGGGCATCCATTTGATTTCCAGTTTCTAGCTATTACAAAATGGGCTGCCACAAACATTTTGGCACATCCAGGTCCCTTTTCTTTCTTAATATCTCTTTGGGGATAAGCCCAGTAGTAGCACTGCTGGATCACAATTTGATAACTTTTTGAGCATAGTTCCAAACTGCTCCCCAGAATGGTTGGATTCGTTCACAGTTCCACCAACAATGTATCAGTGTCCCAGTTTTCCCACATCCCCTCCAATATGCGTCATTTTCTTTTTCTGTCATTTTAACTAATCTGACAGGTGTAGTGGTATCTTAATTTGCATTTCTGCAGATCTTTTCAAAATGAATTTTGCTCTTATTTTATTAAGTTCTATATCGTTTCCCTTTGATCATTTGGTTTGATAGAATATTAAACATGTTAAATAACTTGATATCATTATTATTATTGTTATTGTTTTGCACAAGAACTGAATATTTCTTGAGGGATTTAAATTGTATTTAATTCTTTTTTTAAAGGAGCATTTTGTACTTAAATCTGTTAAAGTCTTGTGTGTGGTTTGGTAGATTGGTCTTGAGATTCTTTATGTACTATGTTGTTTTTTGAATGGGTTTCCCTTTTCTTTTATTGTTTCTTGGATTTTGTTTTTATGTAGAAATACGCTTGCTTTTTTAATGGCTTCCAGCTTTGCTTAAGTTATTATTTCAATATCTTTGCTGATTTCTTAGGATATTATTATCATATCATTATTTATTAGGGAGTATTTTGTGTTCTCTTTATCTGTCAGTATGATTTTAATTTCCTTCATTTATTTAATAACTTTCACTAGCATTTCTGATACTTTATAAACAGTAGTGGGAAGAGAGACCCAGCTTTTCAATATTAACCTTTTACCAGTCTTGCTATATGACAGTGAGACATGGAACATGTCTGCTTCTAAAGAATTAAGAGTGAGTACCACAAAGAGGGCAAGTGACAGGCACACAGTTAATATGAACAGGCTGCAACACATAACATGTGCTAAATTCCAGAGAGGAACAGGACTAAATTATTTCATCAGAGAATTATATGACAGGAAGAGAAGGTGAACGGGTTATGTTTCAAGATCCAGAAATGACATCTAGACAGCAGTGGCCTTCTGCTGATAGCTTTGCAATGTAAGGAGAAATTGAGGAAGGCCTCCAGCATTTTGCATAGATTTCTTGTGAAATTTGGAAGGGCCATGAACAATGGTCTCAATGGACTTGGATAGGTTTTAATCTGCATTTTTGGAACGAACTCCTGAATTATTGAAGTAACAGATCTATTTGAGTATTTGGTAGTGATATTTGCTTTCTTCTCTAAAGGGTATTAATCTAATATAACTAAAAGTTATTGAGGATTTATCTTGTGGGTTTTAATATGTTAAACAATTTTGTAATAGCAACTGTGTTTCTGGTATTGGAATTCTCTGATATATGTCCTATGTACTTAGTCAATCAACAAACAATTATTTGGTTTCTTTTGTGTGTTTAAAAAAAAAAAAGTGTCTTAGGTATCATAGGTAGAAATAGAAAGAATTAAAGGTTATTTACTCCCTAAGGGCTTACATTCTAAAAGGTGAGACAAAAGTACATCTGAATATGCCTATGCAAAATAGTTATAAAGAGAGCAAATTATTAGTACAAAGTTGTTAACTATAACGGGAAGATATTATTACCCGGAAAATCTTAAAAAGTAAAACTTGACTTTGCTTTGAAAGAGGATAGAGATTTTATGAGGTGGAGTTAAGATGGGAGGATGTGCATTCTAAGTGTGGAGGATTCCAGACAAATCTATGTAATAAACCTAGGGACATAGGGGCACAGTTGATTTTGTCATGAATACCGTTTAGCATTTGTGAAGTTTGTTTTCATTTAGGATAGGGTACATCAAGTAGAATAGTACTGGTAATTAAGGTAGTGTTAGAACACTTCCCATTGAGCTTTTAAAAGCAAGATCCTAATTTTGCTGTGCTATGCTATGATAATGATGCTGGACTTTTACTGATGTGCTCTTTGAATTCTTAGAATGTTCAACATCTGCTAATATTTCTCAGTTCTGGTAATTTTTCCTTCCTTTGAGTTTGTTTTTGCCATTTCCTCTGGCTGTGGTATCTTTTCACTTTGCTGTCAGTTCATATTTATTGCTGTTTTCAAAGTGTAGTATATTTTTAACTAACATATCTTAGTAATGCATCCAAGCTAATATCTTTTACCCAATTTTACTTGTCTTTTTTCTAGTTGATGTATTGTTTGTCATATATTTTATTTAGAGGTAGTATAGTGTAATGACTACACTACAGGATTTTGTTTGGAATTAGGAGAACTTGATTTAAAATCCTGCCTCTTTTTCAAACTGCCCACAGCTTTTACTCTTCCTAATCTCTTAGCCAAGAACATTGTCTCATATTTCACTGAGGAAATACAGGCCATTCATAGAAAGCTCTTTTCTCTACTGTTCTTTATCTCAGGTCACTCAGGTGGATTCTGCTACTATCTCTTTCTTCACACCTGGTTTAAATGATGAAGTAGCTCTTTTCTTTGTCAAGACTAATCCTTCTACATACACAAGTGATCTTATTCCATTCTGTTTTCTCCAGCAGATTTCCCCTCTTTATCATCTTTATTCTCTCACTGATCTTTAGTTTTCTGTCCATTATTATGCTGCTTACAAACACTCCTATGGAGGAATTTATAGCCACAGAAAAACCAGAAAACATTATGAAATGCAGAATGAATAGTGTTGCTTATTATTAAATTAAAAAGATTTTACACAAACAAAACCAATGCAGCCAAGATTAGAAAAGATGGGAAAATTTATTTTTTGCACCCAGTGTTTATGATAAAAGTTTCATTTCTAAGATAAATAATTGACTCAAATTTTATAAAAATACAGACCATTCTTTTGTTGATAAGTAGTTAAAGGATATAAACAGACGATTTTCAGCAAAGAAATTAAAACTTTTTCTAGTCATAAGAAAAAAATGCTCTAAATCATTATTGATTAGAAAAATGCAAATTAAGATAGCTCTTATTGGCTAAAGTGACAGGAAAACATAATGATAAATATTGGAGGAGGTTGTGAAAACTGGGACACTAATATGTTGCTAGTGGAATTGTGAACTGATCTAATCCTTCTGGAAAGCAATTTGGAATTATGCCCAAAGGGTTATAAAACTGTGTACCTTTTGATCTAGCAGTGTCTCTTCTATGCCAGTATTCCAAAGAGATCATAAAAGAGGGCAAGGGACTCAGGTGTGCAAAAATGTATGTGGCAGCCCTTTTTGTAGTGGCAAGGAACTGGAATTTGAGTGGATGCCCATCAGTTGGAGAATGGCTAAATAAGTTATGAATATGGAATATTATTTTTCTGTAAGAAATGACCAACAGCATGGACCCACACTTAACACCGTATACCAAAGTAAGATCAAAATGGGTCCATGATTTTGGCATAAAGAACGAGATTATAAATAAATTAGAGGAACATAGGATAGTTTACCTCTCAGACTTGTGGAGGAGGAAGAAATTTGTGACCAAAGATGAACTAGAGATCATTATTGATCACAAAACAGAAAATTTTGATTATATCAAATTAAAAGGCCTTTGTACAAACGAAACTAATGCAAACAAGATTAGAAGGGAAGCAACAAAATGGGAAAATATTTTCACAGTTAAAGGTTCTGATAAAGGCCTCATTTCCAAAATATATAGAGAATGGACTCTTAATTTAGAAGAAATCAAGCCATTCTCCAATTGATAATGAAAGGATATAAACAGACAATTTTCAGATGATGAAATTGAAACTATTTCCACTCATATGAAAGAGTGTTCCAAATCACTGTTGATCAGAGAAATGCAAATTAAGATAATTCTGAGATACCACTGCACACCTGTCAGATTGGCTAAGATGACAGGAAAAAATAATGATGAATATGGGGGGATGCGGGAAAACTGGGACACTGATGTATTGTTGGTGGAGTTGTGAACAAATCCAACCATTCTGGAGAGCAATCTGGAATTATGCCCCCAAAGTTATCAAAATGTACATATCCTTTAATCCAGCAGTGTTACTTCTGGGCTTATATCCCAAAGAAGTACTAAAGAAGGGAAAGGGACCTGTATGTGCCAAAATGTTTTGGCAGCCCTGTTTGTAGTGGCTAGAAACTGGAAGTTGAATGGATGCCCAACAGTTGGAGAATGGTTGGATAAATTGTGGTATATGAATGTTATGGAATATTATTGTTCTGTAAGAAATGACCAGCAGGATGAATACAGAGAGGCTTGGAGAGACTTACATGAACTGATGCTAAGTGAAATGAGCAGAACCAGGAGATCATTATACACTTCGACAAAGATATTGTATGAGGATGTATTCTGATGGAAGTGGATTTCTTCAACAAAGAGAAGATCTAACTCAGTTTCAATTGATCAATGATGGACAGAAGTAACTATACCCAGAAAAAGAACACTGGGAAATGAATGTAAACTGTTTGCATTTTTGTTTTTATTCCTGGGCTATTTTTACTTTCTGAATCCAATTCTTCCTGTGCAACAAGAGAACTGTTCAGTTCTGCACACATATATTGTATCTAGGATATACTGTGACATATTCAACATGTATAGGACTGCTTGCCATCTAGAGAAGGGGGTAGAGGGAAGGAGGGATAAAGTCGGAAGAGAAGTGAGTGCAAAGGATAATGTTGTAAAGAAATTTTTTTCAAAAAAAAAGGAGAATTCCCAATTCCAGTGATTGACACAAAAATGAAAATGAGTGATTTTCTGTGTACCCAGATCAGATGTTCAGGCTATATAAGGAAGACTCAATTGTACAGAGTTAGAACATGTGAAAATTGGCAAGAGTATTGGTCTCAGCTCTTGTCCTGATCATTGCATTTCTTCATATATGTTTTCAGTAAAACTTTTTAAAGCTAAAAAAGAAATGACCAACAGGATGATTTCAGAGAGCCCTGGAAAGAGTTGAATCAACTGTTGCTGAATAAAGTAAGCAGAATGTTCTAGAGGACATTGTTCACAGTAACAGATAAGAACATTATCATCAATTGTTATGTACTTAGCTCTTTTCAGCAATGAGGTGATAGAAGGCAGTTATGTAGAATATAGTCTAGTGATGAAAAGTGTCATCCGTATCCAGAAAGAGAACTGTGGAGACTGGATGTAAATCAAGATCACATTTTCATCTTTTGTTGTTGTTTGTTGGCTTTTTTTCTTTCTCGTTTTTTTTTTTTTTTTAACTTTTGATCATATTTTTCTTGCAAAGCATGATAGATGTGAAACTATGTTTGAAAAAATTGCACATATTTAACTGTAGAGAGCCTGGACTTTGGAAAAGTACACTTGAAAGAAGTGTACTTGAAACAAGGTGTTAACTCAGTGGAATTGATGAAATAACAGTTCTCTAGTTTACATATACTTAGTACTTAGCATGGTGATATAAAAGTTCTACAATTGATGCAATTGTAATAGGATATTTAAACTGGGGACAAAGTCAGACTCAGAAGGCAGACTGGCAGACTGGCAGAGGAGACTGGTAGACTGGCAGAGGAGAGTGGTTTATTTAACCTAGATCAGATTACTTGCTGTCTTGGGGGAATTGGGATGATAGGTTAAAATTTTGGAATGTGAAGTTTTATAAAGGTGAATGTTGAAAACTATCTTTGCATGTAGTTTATGTAAAAATAAAATACTATTTAAAGTATTTTAAAAGAAAGAAACAAAGAAAGAAAAGCACCATTGTCATCTGACTTTTCCTACTAGTTATTGTCCTGTATTTCTCCTTCATTTTGTGGCTACATTCCTTTACTCTTTTTTTTTTTTTTTTTTAACTCTTTGTAGTCCTGTTTCCAACCTCTTCATTCTACCAAAACTGCTTTCTAAAAAAGTTCTTTTTGACTGCTTACTTGTCAACTCTAATACTGGTCACAATCCTAGCTATTCTTGACCTCTCTAAAGTCTTTGATACTGTCAGTCCCCCTCTTCACTTTGATATTTTCTTTGCTCTAGATTTTGGTGACACTACTCTCTCTTGGTTCTCTTCCTATGTGTCTATTTTTTTCTCTGTTTCTTTTACTTCTTTCACTATCACTTGCTATTTCTGAGTGTGTGGGACAGTTTTATCCATAACTGTTAGGAGTGTCTCAAGGTATAGAACAAAAGCTTTATTAGGACCTCACAAGAACTGGGTGGTCATCCAAACTCCAAGCAAAAGGGATGTGTTCAGAGCCAGGAAAGAGCCGCCACCCAGTGCCCACTTGCAACTTTTATACAGAGCACCCCAAGAAAAAACCCAGACCCAACCCCAGTACCCCTCATATACATCCTAATTGATATAGGTTGTGTTCCCTGATTAGGAACTGGAATGTTGACAGATTATAAATCTTTCTTTTCCCCCTCTACCACATGCTTTTTAAGAAACTGAAACTTAGGCCTGCAGGTTTTACCTACTTTAGTCAATGGTTATGAGAGAGTTTCACTTTAGCTTCTTGTACTCATGAGGATTTAACCAAGGCTTTGTCCTGTGCCCTATTCTTTTCTCCCAGTGTTCTATTTCATTTAACTATCCCATTAACTTCCAAGGTTTCAATTATCATATCTATGCAGAAGACTCTTACCTCTCCCTCAATCTGGGTATTGTCCTCAAGTCCTCCCTACCTCCCTTTTTTCTTCCCCCCTTAAATTGCTTATTCATTTTGAACTTAAAGACAAAAAGACAAAACGTTTCCTTGTATACAGCACAATACAATAAGAATAAAGCCGTGAGTCTCTGTTTCACTTTACTTTTTTTTTTTTTAAACTATGTAAGAAATACTACTCTTTATTTTAAAAGCTGTCCTGTTTTTTTGCCTTTCCATTTGATTTTTGTTCTTTGCTGGGTATTTAAAATTTTTTTTTCCTCCTTTTTACCTCCTCACCCAAGAATTGAGAAGTCCACCATTAGACATAGGTATCTATATACATGCAAAACTATATTATAATACTTCTGTTTATCAATTTTTTCTCTGGAGGTGGATAGCATTTTCTTTCATATTTCTTTTGTGGTTGATTAGAGTGTAACAATCAAAACCAAAATAACCTATTCCTTTACAGTTGTTCTTTTATATTTTATATTTTAATATTTTATTATTATCAACTGTGAATGACTTAGCTATTCTCAGCACCGGCTTATTACAAAAAAAAAAAAATACTGTCTCCAAAGAAGTATGAATGTAAATCGAAGAATATACCTTTCTTTACTGTTTTTCTTGATTTTTTTTTTTTCTTGTGTTTTCCTTTACAACATGACTAACACAAAAATATATCTGCATGGCTGCACAGGAATAACCTATATCAAAGTACCTTCTTAAAGAGTAGAAGGAAAGAATTTGAAATGAAATTTTTTTTATTATAGCTTTTTATTTACAAGTTATATGCATAGGTAATTTTACAGCATTGACAATTACCAAACCTTTTGTTCCAATTTTTCCCCTCCTTCCCCCCACCCCCTCTCCCAGATGGCAGGTTGACCAATACATGTTAAATATGTTAAAATATAAATTAAATACAATATAAGTATACATGTCCAAACCGTTATTTTGCTGTACAAAAAGAATCAGACTTTGAAATAGTGTACAATTAGCCTGTGAAGGAAATCAAAAATGCAGGCAGACAAAAATAGAGGGAGTGGGAATTCTCTGTAGTGGTTTATGGTCATCTCCCAGAGTTCTTTCGCTGGGTGTAGCTGGTTCAATTCATTACTGTTCTATTGGAACTGAATTGGTTTATCTCATGGCCAGGTCCATCAGAATTGATCATCATATAGTATTATTGTTGAAGTATATAATAATCTCCTAGTCCTGCTCATTTCACTCAGCATCAGTTCATGTAAGTCTTTCCAGGCCTGAAATGAAATTTTTTAAAATGAATTTTAAAATTTATTTTTATATGTAATTAGGAAAAACAGTATAATCAATAAAAAACAGCAGCTATAAATATTTTAAAACATGTAAGTTTTTTTTTTTCCTTTTTCCCCTAATCACCTTGGAAAGCAGACTAATAGTGTTATTTTGGGACATGATTCCATATCACCTTTAATAATGGTTAGATCCGCTCACAGTTCTACCGATAGTGTACCAACAGTGTTTCAGTTTTTCCACATCTTTCCCAACATTTGTCTTTTGCCTCTTGTATCTTTTTTAGCCAATGTGACAGGTGTAAAATGACATCTTAAAGTTGCTTTAATTTGCATTTCTCTAATCAATAATGATTTAGAGCATTTTTTTATATGTCTATATATAGTTTTGATGACTTCACTGAAAAGCTACCAGTTCATGTCCTTTGACCTTTTATCATTTGGACAATGACTCATAATGTTATAAGTGCAACAAAGTTATATATAATATTTGAGATATGAGACCCTTATGTGAGAAACCATCTGTTAAAATCTTTCTCCTTTTTCACCCTTCCCTCCCAGTTTTCTGCTTTTTGTCTAATCTTGGATATATAAGTTTTATTTGGAGTAAAAATTTTAAATTTAATGTAATTCAACATTATCTATTTTAGATCTCATAAATGTTCTCTGTCTCTTATTTATTCATAAATTATTCTAAAAGCCAAAAGTCTGATAGCTAATATATTTCAAAATCTTCCTGTTGTTTTATGATGTCTTCCTTTATATCTAGGCCACATGTCTATTTTCACCTGTATCTTAGTATATGGTTTACTTTATTGATCTATGCTCAGTTTTTACGAGACTTTTTCTAGTATTCCCAACAATTTTTTTTTTTAACAAATAGTGAATTCTTATCATTTGTCAAACATAAGCTTACTGTGTTTACTGTATTATACTATTTACTGTATTATATTTACCATGTACTGTATTTTTTTTTTTTTTTTTTACTGTATTATATGTCTACTTTGTTAAGTGATCATTCTATTTCTTAGCCAGTACCAGACAGTTTGGATAATTATTGGCTTATCATAGTTATAGATCTGATATTACTAAACTTCCTTGCTTTAAATTTTTTCATTCTTTTGATATTCTTGACCTTTTATTCTTCCAAATGAATTTTGTTATTTTTTTCTAGCTAAATTAAAAAAAATTGGTAAATTCAATGGGATGGCATTAAATAAATAGATTTAGGTAGAATTTTCATTTTTATTATATTGACTTTGTCTATTCATGAACAATTACTGTTGCTCTGATTATTTAAATTTGACTTTATTTTTATATAAAAAAAGGTTATTATTATCTTCATGTAGTTCCAGGATTTGTCTTGTCAGATATATTCTCAGGTATTTTATATTGTCTATGGTTATTTTAAATGGGATGTCTCTCACTGTCTTTTTTTTTTTTTTTTTTTAGGATTTTATTGATGATATATAGAATGCTGACATTTTTTGTGGATTTACTTTATATTCTGCTACTATAAAAATATTTTAAATTGTTTCCACTAACTTTTTAGTTGAAGATACTTAAATTTAGTGACTTTTTGTGCATAATTCTAAATTGCTTTCCCAGATAGTTAGATGTAGCCATTTTGGAAAACATTTTTGAAAATCTATTAATAAAGATAACTGTGATATCCATTCTCTTTGCCATTGGATTTATTAATAGGCCTGTATTCAAATGAAGTCAGAGATAGATATAAAAGTTCCATATTCTCTGTCATAAAGGCTATTATAAGGGACATTTATCTTAAGTATATTGGAAACAGTGTAAATGTCCATTGATTGGAAATGTTAAGCAATTTTGGATCATCAACAAATAGGTATATAATGGATATTGTGGATACCAAATGTTAATGCAATGGATAATCAAATCATGAATGAATATAATGGAAAATAACTGCTATAAACAATGATGAAAAACAAGAACACAGAAAAGCATGTAAAAGATTATGTGAATTGATGCAAAATAATATAGCACAGGAATTACAATATAAGTAGAAAAAAATAGCAAAACAGAGAAATAGAAGCTGAATGTTGTAATTTAATGATCAAACTTGACCCTCAAGAGGAGAGTTCACCCCTCTCCATCTTTGGTGGATATGAGTATGGAATACTGTATATGCTGTTAGACTAAACTGTGTTGATTAATTTCCTGAACTTATTCTTTGTTAGGAAAGATGGCTGCTTCTAATGTATGTGATTTATGTGACTAGAAAAGATCTATAAATATTTTAAAATTAGCTTTGTAATATAAGGGATGATTTATCACTTGTATTTAATAGGGGAATGATAGTAGTACTATTGCAGATTGATTTTCTCATAGAAAGAAAGCAGTTGAGCTAAGATATTGGAAGCAGAAAAAGAAGTAGGTAATCTGTTAATTTTGTACTGTGTATTTGCTCTGTTAACATAGAACCTTATAGATTAAATAGATTATCTCTTTGGTGTTTGTTTTCTTTTCTGAGAATGTTTCTTTATAAAAGATAAAAGAATTGACTAGATGAGTTCTTTTAGCTCTTGTGATTTTATATTTTTGAAACACTTCTAAAAATTGCTCATACATTTATAGTTAATATTTTCTCCTTAGCACTACTTAACAGTTTTCTTTTTATTTATGGTACTTAACATATGACTATTATACATGTATAATATAGTTTTACATAGTCCATTAAAATCACAAAAACAAATGATGTCTGCATAAGGAAAAAAGAAAATTTGTCACTTCACCCTTCATTTTCCTGTCATTTTTCTAATATAATTATAATAAGAATTCCATCAATAAATAAATGAAGCTATGTTTCATACATTTGTGTAAAATTTCACAAAAGTCAAAGAGTACTCTGATGGTGTTCAGAATTTCTAGGTTCTTTGTGATGTTCTCTTCTTTAAAATATAATGGTTCTCTGTGGGCAGGTTTCTTGGGGAGGTTTTCTGGAGGCAGGCTTAGTTTCATTTCAGAGTAATAATCACCCCAAATGCAGCCAGCTGATAAAATCCAAACGTTTATTTTCTCCTTCCAAGTCTTTCTTTCCTTGGGCCCGGAAAGCTTTCTTAGAGGCCTCTCTCCTCTCTCCTTGGTCCCAAGAGCTCTTGCAGCTTCGACTGCAGTCTCTAGCTTGTCAATCTCCTTTATTGAACTCACTTGAGCTTTCTTTGGTTCTGAGAGCTCTTGTTGCTAATCTTTTGCCTCTAGCAGCTTCTGCTTCTCTAACTCAACTCCAACTCTTGGCAATTTTCCGAACTGACTCTGTTTGACTGACTAACTGAAGCTCTTTTTATGCTTGGTGTACAAGGTTGACTCCTCCTCCAAGAGTGGGATTATGGGAGGTGTGAATTCACAAAGTTACAAAGTTAACTTTATATATCTCCCGTACTTGTGAACTCCAATGTGTGAGTTCTAATGTGTAAACTCTAAAGGTACAAACCCAAGCACACAAGCATTGCTTCCATCAATTCCACTTAGTACCTTGTTTCAAGTTCTGGCCCATAACATCTCCTTGTAGGATCAGATCAATCATACTGAACCATGCTAAATTAGGTAATTACTGTCTCTATCAATTCTAATGACTTAACACTTTGTAAGGATTCTAACAGTTCTTAGTTTTCACCAAGTTGGTATAGATGAGATTTTGGCATTGTAAAAGAATTTCAGAAGACAGCTAGTATAATTCAAACATAATTTATAATCTCTTTTCTACCAGATCCAATAACTTTCAATAAGTACTTCATATGTACAAAGCATCATACTTGCCACTGAGAATACCAAGCTTTGTTTGTCGATTAAAGGCTTCTTGAGGATTGGGTCTATTGCCCCCTTTTTTGTCTTTGGGGTCCTACTAAGTAGAAAAAGGCTGGTCATACTGTAAATGTTTACCAAATAATAGTTGAATGAAGTGCTTATTGATTTTGTCTTACTCTGAAAGATTACAATTTAGGTACTTTTTATTTTTTTATTTTTTTAATTTTTTAAAAGGCTTTAATTTAAAAAAAGAAGAAATGATCAATAGGATAACTTCAGAAACCCCTGGAAAGACTTACATGAACTTAAAGTATGAGAAAGTAGCAAAGTTTGAGAAACCCTAAGGCAATATGGCCTTGAGAGTGGCACAAACAATGTTGACCAAATGCAGTAATTCAATTCTGATTCCGATTATCAGTAAACTGTAGAACTCAATGATGGGAACTACTCCATTCCTACCACTTTAGGTACATTTTTAATTAAAAAAGGATTTGTCCACATGAAACTATAATAATTATTTTGAATATAATCAGCTGATATAATCTTCATGAATCTAGACTAAAAAATGAATCTAATTTCACTTCATTTCCTGATGGCAAAGGCATATTTTAAAGTACAAAAGTGACAAATTATAAAGACATAAGAATTGAGATGAATTACTGAGAGATCTAAGATGAAACTTTGTATACTAAGTAAAGCATTCCAAGAAAAAGGGTATGAATTTCAGTTAAAAACTGTTGGTTTATAGTGTAAATACAATATTAGGATATAGCTTTAGACCTTTGAAAGTATTATGACTAGTTTGCATCATTGAAAGTTAGGAGGAAAAAATAAAAAAAGACTATTTAACTGTTCAAATATTTGAAAGGTTGCTACACGGAAAGGAAGATGAACATCTGTTTTGATCATTTTGTAGATAGATTTAAGGGAAATGGGCCTAGTTTTAGTAGTAGGAATATATTATCTAGAAGATAATGAATTCCCTGACAATATATGTGATTAGATCCTGGAACAAAGATCAGAATTGCTTTTTACAGTTTTTCTTTCTGTTAATTTATGAGAACAATTTAGAAATCTCTATGTTAGGCAAAATATAAATGTAATCATTCTTGGTGGAAGTAAGACTAGCGCTTTTTTTTTTTCTTTTTGACTTTACCTTTCTCCCTATAATATTATTAATTTATAAACTTGTCATAAATGTACTGGTTTATTTGTAATATAATTTTTATTATAATATTTATATAATATAGTAATTAATTATAATAACATAATAATGTATTATTTTGTTCATAAAATTAACTCATTTTATAATAAGGACATTTATAAACTGAATTTAATTATGTTTTATAAGATTATGATTTTGGAAATATACTGAAATATGCTATGTTCCCTTTGAATATTTTAAATGAATTTTCTATTTTTCTGTTTAGGTAACTTTTGAAATGCACAAAGAAAACCTAGCTAATGTATTCAGGGAATACCAAGGGAAATTTGGTGAAGAAATTGGACCAGGCCCCTCTAGTCCAATCCAGTCTGTCTCTGGTATTAACAAGGATATTGAAGTTTCAGAAGATGTTCCACAATTAGAAATAAAGGAAGATACTTCTATTTGTATTAGCAATACTGATGATATGGAGCCATTAAAAGACATTGTAGAATCTAATATAGAACACCAAAATCACATATTATCTGATGAAGAAAAAAAAGCTGGGGAAGAAAAATATAAGGAACTAGATAAAATAGATTTGGAAGGAATAGCGACCAAGGAAACAGAATGTAAAGACAATTTACAGGTAGCTCTTGGAGTACAAGTCATGAATGTCTCTTCTAATTCTATCAAAGTGAGTGAGGAAGATAATAGAACTGGAGTCCTAAGTACATCTTTAGAAGAAGATACTTCAGATCTTCCAGAAATTTTGGACAAATCTACAGTGGAAGATGATGAAGAGGATTATGTTGAACTTAAAGTAGAAAGTAGTCCCCCCATTGAACATCAAGAAGAAAACAGTCTACCTCTTCAACTGTCAGAGGCAGGCATGTTACCTGGAGAATTTCAGCAAAATGAGTTGTCTTCAGTTGTATCTGAAGCCCATGAAAAATCTGATTCTGAGATATTAGTTGAGGCATTACCAGATTCAAGTACTTCAAAGGAAGTAACTTCTTCCAAAGTCACAGCCCAAACAGAAATCAACCCAATGTTAGATGAAGGAAAGAAAATGACTGTATATTCTGGTGATAATAGAACAGTTATTGATGGACAAATCAGCAACTCAGAAACTAGTATTGCTTCTGAGAAAAAGATTGCCAAGTTGGATGTTTCCAGCGTAGCTACAGATACTGAAAGGCTGGAATTAAAGGCCAGTACGAGTACAGACAGTTCTCAACTTCATCGGCCCAGTCCTGAGGTGGGTATAGTCGCCTTTTTCAATATGCTTTCAGCTTTGGTTATTATTAGAGAAGGAACATTTACATACAATTATTTTGTTGATGAATTGATTGATATTTTATGTCACTATAGAAATGTTATAAATCAAAAGATTTAATTTCTAATATTCCTGATGGAGAGATTATTACAAGTTTAATCTGAAATAATTTGCCTTTTTTTTTTTTTCTTGAAGGTCTGTTTTAATAGTCCAAGTTGAATCAACATTATCAAACATTTAAAATAAAGTAGGACAATTTATATTATCAAGTGTGAACTCTGCGCTTACAAGCATAGTCCCTAGAGAGTGGCTGACTAGTGCTCCCCTCAGGTTTTGGGAAGTTACTTCACTTTTCCCAAAACTTTGGAATGACATTTCCTCTCTTCAGTGCATCTATTGTAGTTTGTTTGCTGCAATTTGTAAATATTAACTCTCTTGTGATTTAGAAAAAATTTATCATCCTTTTTTATCAGTACAGGATTTCAGGAAAAATATAGCACAGTTTACAAGTAAATTTTGACTTAAGGTCTTTTCATGCATATAAATACATGGTGATACAATTTAACACAAACATCATTTTACAGAATTCTAATAAGTTATCTGGTAGTTATTTTGTTGTTTGAAACAGGCATTCCTCACTACAACAAAATAAAGAAAAGAATGAGAAAAATAAGTGTTTCATTTCACAGAGGCTTTTGCCTAATCCAGAGTTCATAGCGCATATGGTATGCTCCCTATTGGGCCTAAGTATTGGGGTCTCTGGAAGTAACATCCTCACCTTTAGCTGAGAAACCAAACTGAAAAGTTTTCCATGATTGCCAGAGTGTATGGAGCCATCCAGTTGAGGTCTGAACAAAATCTTTAGGTGATCCTTTATATATTCTATAAAGTGGTTCTTCTATAATAGGCTTTATATATAAAGACCTTAGTACCTTTGGTACCTGGGCAGATGTTCTTTTATGCCAAAGAGCACCCATAGATTTTCTTAATGGATCTCAACCAAAGACATTCCTAAAAAAAGTCCAGTTTCACCCCAAAATAGTAATTGTAGACTATTATATATAGGGCTTTCAAAAATAAATAAACCCTTAGTGTGAATTACTCAGGTTTTTTAGGCCAGCCTTCTGTTATGGACTTGCAGACATAAGAAGTTTATGTAAGCTTCTCTACAATCATGTATTGAATAAGTCTTGAAATCTAAGGTTTGTTTAAAAGGATAAGAACAAAAATAGACATCTATGAAGTTGTGTGGTATAAATACTAGGTAGTGATATTTCAGGAATATAAAGGTCATACTTCCTATCTCACCCTCAATACTTAAAAATATTATATTCACAGTACAATAACAATCCAGAAAAACAATGATCATCACAAAGAAATTGTCCTGACTTGTAAGGTCACTCTGGATAACAGATTATTGTATAATTGCTATCTAAAATAAAAGTGTTTTTTTTTTTTTTTTTTTTTTTTAGTGGATTCAAAAAACTAATGTACCCAATAGAGATTGTTCTGCATAAAGAATCTTTCCAATGGATCTTTGCCATGGTGACAAAGCTCAATACTTATTTCATTCTTTCAATTTCTGTTTTACCTTCTGGTTCTAGAATATTAGGACAGTTTTCCTTGATAATTTCTTGAAAGATGATGTCCAGGCTCTATTTTTGATCATGACTTTCAGGTAGACAAATAATATTTAAATTATCTCTCCTGGATCATTTTTCCAGGTCACTTGTTTTTCCAATGAGATACTTCATATTTTTTCTATTTTTTTTCATTTTTCTGGTTTTGCTTTATTGTATCTTGATTTTTCATAAAGCCATTAGCTTCCATTTGCTCAATTCTATTTTTTAAGAAATTATTTTCCTCAGTGAGTTTTTGTACCTTCTTTCCTAATTGGCCAATTTTGCTTTTTAAGGCATTTTTCTCCTCATTAGTTTTCTTATATTTCCTTTTGCACCTCTTTCAATTCTTTCCCTAATTTTTCCTCTTTTACTCTCTTGATTTTCAAAGTCCCTTTTGAGCTCTTCCATGGCCTGAACCCAATTCTTATTTTTCTTGGAGGCTTTGGGTATAAGAGCTTCAACTTGTTATCATCTTCTGAGTATGTGTTTTGATCCTCCTTGTCACCATAATAGCTTTCATTGGTCAGAAACTTTTTTTGTTTTCTGCTCATTTTCCTACTTGGCTTTTAACTTTTTGTTAAAGTAGCTCTTTTTCCAGGGTAGAGGGTACCTTGTCCCAAGCTTCTGGGATTTTGTGCAGTTCTTTTCAGAAATCCTTCTAGGAATCTGACCACAAGCACTGTTTTCTGCCCTGGAGATGGTAGATGTGCTGCCCCTCTGCCAGCTGTAAGATCTAGTGTGTTGTCCTGGACTGCCCTGGGACTGCACACCAGACTCTCTTCCTGTTCCCACAAACCCTCTCCACTGACCTTCTGAGTCCTCCCTGGTGTGTTGGACTGAGAAGTCCAGAAACCTCCATCACTGCTGCTGATTCAAAGGTCCTGCTTCATGGACCTTGAGAGCTAGGGTGGGGCCTGGGGTAATTTTGCATTGGGTTCCCAGTTTGATTGCACAGACCATTTCTGCTGACCTTCCAGATCCTGTTTAGCGCCTTTGGGCTGAGAGATCTGGAAGCCACCAGTACTGCCTCTGTTTCAGAGGTCAGGCCTGGTCCAGGGCTGCACTCTAGACTCCCACCTTTTCTGTGAGAATCTAAGGTATCTTTGGCTGGATTTGTTTAAAATCATTATTTAAAGGAATTTGGAGCAGTTTGGGGGAGAGGTTGGGCAAATTCCTGTCTTTACTCCCCCATTTTCCCAATACTTATTTCAGATGTTTTCTTTGCATGTATATTCTTTCTGGGATCACTCTTCTTTTTTTGGCCTTGATTGTCCCCCAAAGACATATGACTACTCTTCTCTCTGATTTCTTATACTAATCCTGAAGAGATTGTGGTGTGGAATGACCTTCATTTACTAGTATGGAAATTTGTTATTAAAAGGAGAACACTCTAATAGTAATACCAATATTTCTTTCCTTGAAGACATTTCTTGAGGAAATTAATTCTCAAAATGATTTAAAAATTATTTACCTATGGAAGAAATCTGAGACTCCTAGAAAGTCTTTTCTTTTGTGTACTGGAAATAGTAGTTGCATCCTCACACTGTCTCTGATTTTGTTGGCTTTTGTGTGATCTTAATTAGGAAAAGAATAGTATAATGGAAATAGCGTATTAGGAATAAAAAAATTTTATTTCACATCTTGACTCTTATTGACATTGCTTTTTGAACAACTCAACATACTTCCCAGAACCCTAGTTTTCTTATTTGTTAAATGTTAGTTGAATTAAAAGGGGTGTAATATTGGCCTTCCTTATTTTTGATATGCAATGTGGTACAGTGTGCAGAACGCTGCATTGCAAATTAAAAGATTTATGTTACATTCTCCCCTCTGGAAGCTTGGGCAAAGCACCTGATCTCACTGGCCCTTGGGTCCTAATCTGTAAAAAGTCTTCTTGATTAGAAGGCTTCTAAGTTCTCTCCTAGATCTATGTCTATGATTCTGTGATCTCCCAAAAGTCAATTTTAGGTTTAAATAAGATAATGTAAGTAAAACTTTCTTACTTAAAATACTTAATAATACTTACTTAAAAAAAAACTTAAAATATAAGATGCTATACAAATGAAAGATGATAATACCATAATAGTGATAAATAGTAATATGTAAGATGCCGCTGTTAGAACTAAGAGCATGGTTTCTATTGTAGGCTTTAAGACATGGCAGATTCAGAAAGTTGCTGAAAGATAGGAATTTGGGAAGTTTACACATTTTTATTGGAAGCCTTTGAGTGGACCTGCAAAAAAATGACTTGGCTAGAATTAGGTAGTAATAGTATATGTTGCTTTAAAAATTTTTAAGTGCACACAGAACTTAACTAAATATGTGCAAAAAAAAAAAAGATGGAGTAGAAGTGGGAAGATAAGACTTCTTGGTAGCAATGTTCCTCTTTTGTTCCACATTCCACCTGTCCCCTAAATTTCAGACTTCTTTTTCTTGAAATCTTGATTGTCCTCCTTCAATGTTTCCCCCTGGTAATCATTAAAATTTGGAGAGGGTAGGTAAAGGGGAGAACACAATGGCATTTGTTCTGTACTTCTAGTGTATGGCTTCAGTTATAATTCACATTATTTTTGAAAAGATATTCTTTTAATTATTTATTTTGAATAATCTTTATGATACAATGGATAGAGTGCTAGGCTGGAGCAGGAAGGACCCATCTTCCTGAGTTCAAATCTGGCCTCAGACACTTACTATCTGTGTGATCCTGATCAAATTAGTTAACTCAGTTTGCCTGATTCCTCATCTGTAAAATGAACTGGAGAAGGAAATAGGAAATGCCTTCAACATCTCTAACAAGACAGTCCCAGATGGGGTTACAAAGAGTCATGCTTGATTGAAAAAGAGCAACTGAATAGTTCCTACTGCAAAGCCAAATAATGTTTTATTATAGCAGCATTCCTTTTTGCAGAGCTACTTGTCATTATACTTTTAGATTTCTGGATAAATTTGGTACATTGTTTCGCTCTCACCTAATAAAACTCTGCCACTGGTTCCATCAAGTTCCATCAAGTCATTTGTTAATGCCATTCTTTTTGTTTATTTGTTCTCTGTATTTCACTCTCTTCTTGGATTTTCATTCCAGAGAACTTGTGCCTTATGTTATCTTCCTAATAGCATTACATATCTCTTTTGGTGATAGGGTTGCATAGGATATTAAGCACTGAGCTTACTTTTATGTTGCTCAAAGTTAAGATAATAAAATTGCAGGTGAATTGGTTAATACTGATTTATAGCATATGTAAATTTAATAACCATCTATAATTTCAGTTTTGAAATTACCATACCTGTGAGACTGTGGATTTCACAGTTGTCACTGTACATGTTCTGTTATTTCTTTTGCTCATACCTTCTCTGAAGATAGACTAATTTTTCTTTGCTTAGATATCAAGAGAACAGGAGCAAATAGGACAGGAAGTACCATCAGCTCTAGCCAACGGACAAAGAAGAGATTCCAGATCTACCATGTTTCGTATTCCTGAGTTCAGGTGGTCCCAAATGCACCAGCGTTTGCTCACAGACTTGTTGTTTTCCATAGAAACAGATATACAGATGTGGAGAAGGTTTGTTCATTGAGTCTATTTCAGAAGATATTCACTAATTCTGTTTTTTTGTTTGAAATAAACATGTAACATACCTGAAATTTTATGTTTTCTGGTATTTTACAGTTTTTTAATAAAAACAGAATGTTACTAGGCATTGATGTAGACATGAATTTTCATTTCAGATTGTCTTAGTTGCCTTGCCTGTCTAGTTTGTAATGATAGGGTTATAAAACCTTTGGCCTCTGAAAACATAATAGTTGTCCCATTTATTATAAATATGAAATCTAAGGATAACTGTGTCCTGCATATTAAAATCATTGTGAACTAAAGGAATTTTCTGATCTTTACTAACTGCTATTTTATTTGCATATATACCATATTTGTTGCAATTGATTGTGTCTGGCATTTTCTGTCATAGCGTTTGGAAATTAATTTTTTTTAAATTTTAAAATTTATTACTGCTATGTTTCTTTTTTTTATAAGTCCATTTCCACACCTCGTTCTTTCCCTTTATCCTATGAGCTCTACCTTGTAACAGAATAAAAAAGCAGCGAATAGGGAGATAGGGCAATGCACATATCGACCAAACCTGACATGATATCCTCGAAGTACCTTACCTTTGCCAATAAGTGTGAGAGGTGTATCTTTTCAACTTTTTTTCCAAAGCTAAGCTTCCTGGTCAATGTATTTTTTCCTTCTCCCTTCATGTGTTGTTGTCATTTTGTAGATTTTTTTTCATGGTTCTGAAAAAACCACTTATTTCAGTGTTCATCAGTTCATAGGATTTTTCCCATGATTCTCAGAATTTTTTATGTCCTTAATTTTTCTTTAATTTACCACAATTTGTTTAGTCATTCTCCAAAGTCTCAATTTTTGTTCTACATTGTGTATTATTTGTGAGCTTAATATTGTTAATGCTTCAACACAAAAGTGGCATGAATAGTCTCCAACTAGGAATGATCTGTTTGTTTACTAAAGGAAGTTCAAGAGATAATATGCCTAATACATCATCATTGTTGCTACCTTTTTTGGATAACAATCACTCCCTTATCATGCCATCCTTCTTAAGTAGACAAATTGTGATTCCATTTCTTTAGATTTATTAGTAAATATAATTTTTCTTTTAACAGCCATTCAACAAAGACAGTTATGGACTTTGTAAATAGCAGCGATAATGTCATCTTTGTACATAACACAATTCATCTCATCTCTCAAGTAATGGACAATATGGTTATGTCTTGTGGAGGTATATTGCCATTGCTTTCAGCTGCTACATCCGCAACAGTAAGCTCTTATAATATTACTTAAAATTTGTGAATAAACATTAATTATACACTTTGTTTCATTTAAAATGAGTAATTACTGACTAGTAGTTAAAAGTTGAGTAATATGCTTTTTATATACTTTTCAAAACTATGATTCAATTAATCATATATATATATATTTTGTTGCTCTTCAAAAGGAGTAATGTTATCTAATCCAAGAATAAAAAGTACATCTATTTTAGGGCCAGGTAGTTATGGGGAAAGATGATACTTCATTTTAATTACTTGCAATAACATGTAATAATATGACAGAGAGGCTAGTGTAGTATTTTTTGTTGTTGCAAACTTGGATTTTTGTGAAATTCAGAAATTATATAGTACTTTTGTTAAAAATATTTTTCGTTATAGTACTTGGTGTATTATAATGCTAAACTTCACTTTTTTGCAGCATGAATTGGAGAATATTGAACCAACTCAGGGTCTTACAATAGAGACCTCTGTGACATTTTTGCAGAGATTAATCAGCCTTGTAGATGTGTTAATTTTTGCAAGTTCTCTTGGCTTTACGGAAATTGAAGCAGAGAAAAATATGTCATCTGGAGGAATTTTGCGGCAGTGCCTTAGACTGGGTAAGTGTGAAATACTATTTTCTGTTTCATTTTTTTTCTACAAAGAATGCTCACATAGGAAGCATTTGATAAATGCTTTTTGAATAATTTCCTGTTAAGCTGGAAATATCACTAATAATGTTTATATTTGGGATAGCATTTGTCTTTATTTCCAAATTTTTAAGAGCAAAGGAATATTCATAACAACTGGTTATCTATAATTGAAGATGTGTAATTGAAGAATTTTTATAATAATAGCCTTTTATTTTCAAAATGCAAAACTCAAAGATAGTTTTCAACTTTCACCTTTATGAAACTTTGCAACATTATTATCTAGTACCAGTTTACATTGAGGTCATGAATATACTAATGAATATAATAATATACCAATTATACTTAGCCATTTATTATAAAATATGATTCACCATAGCTTTTCTTTATGTGGACACCTTTCCAAGTAATAATATTACATTTCTTTGAAGCTAGGCTTTTCATTTTTTACCAAATTTCTAGGTAGAACAATGCAAATATTTTTCTTATTTACAGAAGTCTTAAATCATAGTTACTTTCATGGATTCCCTCTTTGTTTCTAGGACAAAAACAATTTGAAAGTAGGTAGAGAGATGTAGGTCAAAAAGAATTTAAATCTCATTCTGAAATTGTAATATATGTTAATAGAGAAACATAACCTAGATTTACCAAATAACTCTGTTAATATGAAATTATTGAGTTAGTCAAACAAAGCTTGCATTCACTCACAGTGTTATTTAAACATTTTGAAACTTATATTTTGGTGTATTAATTGAAATGGAATAGTATAAAATATCCCTTAAAAATCAAACAAAATAATGAAGGGGGGGGTAATGCGTTTAGTGAGAATATAGTGGGAAAAAAATCTACTTAGTTTCTGATATATGTCTTTCAGTTAGCTTCTTTTTAATGATACAACATTTATGTAGCTCTGAGGATGGAAGAGGAAGAAGATGTGAGGCTCTTATTTTAATTTCTTCAACATTCTTAGAATCGGAAGAAACTTTGGGCTTGCTCTTTTGTTGGGCTTCAAAATTGCCTGTGAAAAATCATCTTATCTCAAATAAAAACACCAATTGTTAGATCTACTAGGGACTGAGTAGATTACAGAATTAATTCATATTAAGGTATCATTTATTTATTTATTTATTTATTTTTAAAATAACTTTTTATTGATAGAACCCATGCCAGGGTAATTTTTTGCAGCATTATCCCTTGCACTCACTTCTATTCCGATTTTTTCCCTCTATCCCTCCACCCCTTCCCCCAGATGGCAAGCAGTCCTTTACATGTTGAATGTATATACAGTATATCCTAGATACAATATATGTGTGCAGAACCGAACAGTTTTCTTGTTGCACAGGGAGAATTGGATAAATAACCTGGGAAGAAAAACAAAAATGCAAGCAGTTTATATTCATTTCCCAGTGTTCTTTCTTTGAGTGTAGCTGCTTCTGTCCATTAAGGTATCATTTATATGAAAATTTTGCTTTCCCTCTTCATTAGTATACACTGATTATAAAATATATTCTAAATTATGTCAGGCACAGTACCTGACTGGCTTACTTATAGTAAGTACTATTTAAATGTTAGCTATTGTTACTATTAGTGTTATTTCCATTTTTAAAGAGGAGTCTGATGTTTCTCCAAGTATCTGAATGCATATGGGCTTATTGACCTATCAGCTTCTCAGTAACTCCAGGAAACCACCAGGGAATAAGATATTTAGAATTCTTACTGAAGTCTAATTCAATTTGTAAAATCTATTTTCTCACTTTCTTTCTTACATATATAAAGGACTCTGTGTTCTTTAATGTAGCATAATGGAAAATTGCTTTATTTTTTTTCTTTGTTCATCACAGTATATAAAAGATGAATCCTTTCCAGATCCAAATTCTGTGTTTCAATTGATGGCAAGGGTGATATAGTGGGACACAGCATTGGTTTTACAATAAGAATTTGTGGTTGGGATAGTTAGGTAGCGCAGTGGACAGAGCACTAGCCCTGAAGTCAAGAGGACCTGAGTTCAAATCTGGTCTTAGACACTTAACAACTTCCTAGCTGCGTGACCCTGGGCAAATCACTTAACTCCAATTGCCTCAACAGCAACAAAAAAAAAAAGTTTCGTTTTGAGCTTGATTCTTTTAATTTCTTGATGTTAGCCTTTGACAAGTTATGTAAGCACTTTGAGATAGTCATTCTCTTTCCAACTACTTCCCTAGATAAAATGAGGATAATTCTATAGTATCTCTCCAGAGTTGTGAAGAAAATACCCTCTAAAGTATAAAGCTGTAAATTTATATGAGCAATTAGCCATCTTCTACATGTCATTTATACTTAGACGTTGTTGAGTCATATTTCAGTTATGTTTGATTCTTTGCAACCCCATTTGAGGTTTTTTCGGTAAAAGGACTAGAATGGTTTGACATTTCTTTTCCTGGCTTATTTTACAGATAGGGAAACTGAGGCCAACATAGCTAAGTGACTTGCTCAGGGTCATAACAGCCAATAAATGTCTGGAGTCAGATATAAACTCAAGTCTTCCTAATTCCAGGTTCAGCTCTCTACTCACTGAGCCATCTCATGCACTTCCTTCCCTTTCACTGAATTTATATTTTAGTGGGAATTATTTATATTATTGACAGATCATTGCCCTGCAGATAATAGTTGATGGGATAAGATAGTAGAAGGCCTTCTATAAAAGTCAAGCCTAATATATATGTAAGCTGCTAATATTGTTTGGTCTCTTCTCACTGGGCTTTATTTAGTCAATTTTCTATGCTACAACTCTTTCCCTTTTCCTTTACATTTCTCATCTTCCATCATAACAATAATTGTTATATTTTATGGAGTGTGAATAATGGGAATTTGGGAGGTAGCTTTTCGTTTAGTTCCTGGATTAGATACTAACATGCCACCAAAGCAGGAAATTCATCTCATAATAACTTAAAACAGCTAAAACTTTTAAACTTGTTGAAGGGAGACAGCAAGGTGGCACAGTACATAGAGCATTGCCAACTGTTTTAGAATCTTAAGGTACATTAAGAATTATGTGTAAATTTCACAGGATTTTCACATTGATTTTAGAAATTAGTCTACTTAGGAGCTCCATTATGTTTTTTAGAAAATAGGGCTTTCCCCCCACTTTCAGTGCCAAAATATATAACTTAGAAGGGTCTGAGTTCAAATCCGGTTTCAGACAGTTGACACTTAATAGTTGTGTGGTCTGGCCAAGTCACTTAACCCCTATTGTTTTACTGAAAAGAAATCCCAAAGTAAATAAACAAAACTTATTGAAGGTAATTTAATCTCTTAGTTCTAATATAGACATTATAATATACATAATAGTCATATTTAAACTTATATTGTAATATACATTACACAGATCATTCCAAATAATTAATTTTCCTTTTCCTAAACACAAATTCTACCTCTTCTTTCTCTACCCACCCCTAACTTTATTTATTTATTTTTCAATAGTTTGTGCGGTGGCAGTTAGAAATTGTTTAGAGTGTCAACAGCATTCACAACTGAAATCTAGTGGAGACTCAGCAAAAGGACATAGAACAACACATAATTTGATAACCGCTGGAAAATCTGCAGCAAAGGCAAGCATATGGATTAATGAATTTTAAATAAACACATATATTGTAATTTCATGATTAATTTTTTTAGCAGTGAAAACTGTAATAAAAATTTGTTGAACTTCTTAAAGCAGTAATTTTAACTTATAAACATAATATTAAGTATTTATGTTTTTAACTTCTATTATAAATTGTGTTCCTCCTTAGGTTTTTCTGCTTTTCTAAGTGTTTGCTTTTCCAATTTCTATAATGCTTCTTTCTTTAGCTATGGCATTTACCTTTCTTGCTCTGTCACTCTCCTTAGTAGGCTCTGTAGCGTTATGTGTCTGTATGCCACTTTGGTTTTTTCTTCTGTTTTAGCAGAAACAATGGAATATTCCTTGTATTACTTTTCTGCTTCTTTGAGTGATATGTTTATTTCTGAACATCTCTGTGATTTTCTTTCTTAGAGTCCAATGGATATTGTAACTGGTGGCATATCTCCAGTGAGAGATTTCGACAGACTTCTGCAAGACATGGATATCAACCGTCTTAGGGCAGTTGTCTTCAGAGATATAGTATGTTATTCTTCTTGTTGTGGTTGTTGTTATTTCTGGTTTTTTAACTTGTAATTTGTCCTCTATCCTGGGAATCCCACCTTAAAATTGAAAAATCCATGGACTTTAAGGTATGTTAGTAATAAGGAAAATAAGTTTTTAGCGAGTGAAACATTTGGCAACTGTTTTAGAATCTTAAGGTACAGGGAGAATTATGTGTAAAACTTCACAGGATGTTTACTTTGATGTGAGAAATTAGTCTACTTAGGAACTCTATAGTGTTTTTTAGAAAATAGGGTTGCCCCCTTCAATGTCCAACATATACATCACAAAAATACATTATGAAATCTTGCTACTCATTGGACAATTTTAAAGTTAAAATGTTGCATGGTATCATGCATGTTTTCTACTCTTTTCTGTTCCATTATAATTGGTTGAGATCTCTTGCAATCAGAAAAGGGAAATATTCAGAACCAAGGAAAGAAAGAAATGGAATGGCAGAAATTTATTCAGGAAACAATTTGTACAGTGTTCTTTTGGGGGGGAAAATAAATATATTTATGGGAAATTAAAAATAGTAAACCTCGGTATGGATTTATTATTTATTGTTTGTCTTTTAATTTTGACAAGTATGAGGATAATTAACCAATTTTTAGTCAACTAGAATCCTTCAGACTATTTCAGAGCAATCAGTGTTTTGAGAAGATCTACTCATGTTAGATATAATACCTTGTGTGATGATATAGTTCAGTTTAGCAGACCTTTTAAAAATATTTTACAATGTGCATTATGATTTGTGCTGTGAGAGATTCAAACATAAGACTTGCTTTCTGCTTTTTTGGACCATATGTCTATAATATATTCAGCTTTAATACAAAATGGAACATCTTATTTATATGAAATACCAAATTCCATGTGAGGTATGAGGCTATAAATTAATTTGTTTCAGAAGAGCAATTGGGAGATCGTGACAAGCTTAATGGAAGAAAAGTTTTTTGAGACAGGATTTCAAGAGGTAGACAAACTTAGATTTTGTTCTAAGAATTATCAAAAGTATGTGGAAAAGTGGATGATATGCCCAGGAGACACAACAATTACTTCAATTTGATTCTATTTTACAGGGAAGAAAAAAATTTTTTTTTTAAAAGCTCCTCTCTATGTACGTTCTAAAAGGTTGGTCATTGTAAGGCTGAAGAGCTTGTGCAGTAGTGGTCTATCCTCTATAAGACTTAATTGCTTCTGAGTAGATATGCTTCCAAGAAAGAAGTATTCTATAAATTTTAAGCCAGATATTCTTAGTTTCAGATTTTCTTTTAAAACTTCTTTAAAAATATTTTGATAATTGTATTTCAATATAATTGGTTGCTTTTGTAATCATATATATTTCATTTTGTTTGTTTAAAAACGTTGTTCTGTTTATTTTACCTTTTTAACAAGTTAAATATAGCCTCTTTTCCTTCTCTCTCTTGACACTGCCATTATCCTTGCATTGTCTTCTCCTGTGCAGTCAACACCTCATACTTGGTCAGCTGCAGCTGTTTGGTTTTTGGTCTCTATGCTTCTAACTTTCCACTCTAGTTCATCATTCTACCAGCTTTCAGAATGTTCTTCTGGAAGTGCAGGATCAACTATGTCAGCTCCCTGCCCCCAATGCACTAAACTACAGGGTTATCCTGGCATTTCCTGCATTAAATATAAAATGCTATGCTTGGTATTCAGAGTTCTTTACATCTTAATTCCCTCCAACATTTCCAGTCCTCTTACCCTTCTTTTCCTCTAGATACAGTAATGTTGGTCTCCTTGTTCTTTAGACCAGACACTGCATCTCTCTACTTTGAGCATATTCATTGGCTGTTTCCCATGCTTAGAATGCTTTTTCTCCTCATGTATACCTTCTGACTTTCCTGACTTTCTTTCAGTCCTGGCTAAATCCTACCTTCTCTGTAGGAGAAGCTTATTCTTATATCTCATAATACTACTGCCTTTCCTGTCTTGATTATCTACAGTTTATTTTGTATATAACTTGTTTGTACATAGTTATTTCCACATTGTCTCCATTTAATGATCGTCTCCTTGAAAATTTTAACTGTTTTTTCCTTTCTTTATATACCCAGCTCTTAGCACAGTTCCTAGCACAGAATAGGTGCCTAATAAATGCTTATCAAGTAAAAGGCTGAGAAATGGTCCACAGGATCACCAGTCTGCCCACAATCCATGACAAAAAATAGATTAAAATCCTTGAATTACTATTATTTTAAAAATCTGCATGGAAAGCTTATTAATGAGCTTGGAGTGGTGTATTTGCTAGATTATTGTGTACTAAATGTTTTTGTTCGAAGGTTTTTCAGTCTGTTTCAAAATATTTTTATGGAGCACTAGCATCTCTAATGTCATTATTTTCTATGTTATGTATACACATAATGCATACATGCCAACTTATGTAACTAATCAGAGAAGGAATGGAGTCCACATTATTAGAATGATTTTATTGTAGTTTTGGAACTTTGGGGCTCTCTCTAAAAGTTTAATTATTTTGATTTAAAATATTGCTGAAAGGAAAACTTTTCTCTTAATGGCTATATACTTGAATTTTTTTTTAATTTATTAAATTTATTTTATTTGAAAAAAAGTAAGAAAAAAAAGAAAAACAGAAAAGAAATATATAGCAAAACAAAACATTGTCATGTGCCCAGAAGAGCATCAAGGAGGATTCAACATATATAACAACAAATTGCTGAGTCAAGAAAGTATATATATTAGTAGAAGAAATTATATTTATTAATGTCCACTTTTTCTTTACTTCCTTATAATTTTTCTTTGGGTCTCTGTTGTGCATCTTATTTTCTTTATTCTTTTCCCCCCTTTCATCTCCTCTTCACCTCCAAGCAAGTTATAATTAAGAAATATATATATATATATATATGTACTTTCATGTACACACTCACCCTCTCCCCTCATATATACACACATCTTTCCTATCCCTGCTGACTCTTTAATTGAAATTCTGTTACTTGACTTGCCTATTACTTAACTTGCCCCTACCCAAGGATCATTTCCTTGTTTTCTTTCCTCACCCTTTGCTTCCCTATCCATCCATCTGTCCCCCCTTATTTCTTATAAATTTGGAAGGTATTATACCCTTCAAGATATATGTGTATTGTTACCTATTGAACCCATTCTCAATGTGAGTAGGTTTTCAGAACTATGAGCTCTCATCCCCCTCTAATGTCTCTGTCTCCATTCTTCCTCTGCACCTCATTTGTATGACATGATTACTGTTTTTACCTTAATTGTGCCAATTTTCCTTTTGAACTATCCTACTGTTGATGTAAATCAATAATTTGTCCATGTTAAATTCCTTAAAATTGATCTTTCATATTGGCTCTTATATATTACATTTTCTGTTAAGGTGGGAAAATCTCTGCATGTTCATTGAATGTTCATTCTTTCTCGTTTAAGATTATAGATAATTTTGTTGGGTATGATATTTTTGGCCATAGGTTAGCTCTTTTGAATATCAGTAGATATGATTCCAGGACATGTGGTAGGATTATTTTCTAGGATTATTTCCTGCATTATTTTATCAAGGTTCTCTTTTTGGTCACAACTTTCTGGAAGTCCAGTTATGGTCACAACTTTCTGGCAGTCCAGTTATTCTTCTATTTTCTCTTTTTGATTTGTTCTTCAGATCTGTTGTTTTTCTTATGAGTTGTTTCACATTGTGTTTATTTTCTCCTTCTTTATGCTCTGTTTTGTTATTTCTTTATCTCCCATAGCTTCACTGACTTCCCCTTGTCTAGTTCTTATTTTCAAAGAGTTATTTTCATCTTTGAGACTCTATACCTTCTTTTCTAATTAACTTTTTTCTTTTCATAATCTTTTTGGGTTTTGTTGCATGGTTTTGATTTTTTCCTTTAGTTTTTCCTCACTCTCTCTTACTTGATTTTTGAATTCTTTTTTGAGTTCTTCTATAAATTCTCTTTGATTAGAGAGCCATTTCACTTTACTCTTTGGAGAGAAACTTCTTTTTCTTATTTTTAATTTTTTTTACTGAAGTGTCTTCCTCTGAATATGAACCCCAGTCTTCCCTGTTCCCATATTATATTTCAGTGGTGGGGTCTTCTTGATTTTTTTTTTTACCAGTCTATGTTCTCCCTGAGGTGCACATTTATTCTATTTGTCCGGGAAATTGGAAAAGCTTGAAATTTATCAAACTACTCTATCGTCTTTCCAGAATCCTCCCTGGGATTCTTTTTTGGAGACGGTAACTTACCTAGTTGAACCCAACTCAGCAGAGAATAATAAAAGATAATTTCTCTGAACATTTTTCTTCTCTTATACATTATAAAGGAATTATTATTATCCAATTAATAATAATAGTGGTAGAATATAATGATACTGTTGTATACTATTTAGGTTCTAGTATATGTAAGGATCTAGATGTTAGTTTTATTAGATAGGATTACTGATGTTTTGGTATGAATTTTGTAGGGCCATCTTGGTGACATAGTGAATAATGCTGGTCTTAAAATCAAAAAGAGTCAGTTTTATGAGTTCAAATCTGGCCTCAGATGCTTACTACCTGCATGACTTTGGGCAAGTCATTTAATCCTGTTTCTCATCTGTAAAATGTTCTGAAGAAGGAAATATGAATTTACTTCAGTTTCTTTGCTAAGAAAACTCCAAATTGGGTCATAAACAGTCAGATATGACTGAAAAGTAGTTGAACAAGAACGATAAATCTTGAGGGGAATATTCAGTTATGTCACATTTAAAACCATCTGAGATATTCACCATTTGCTACATTATCAGTAAACACTAAAGTGACTAATACTACTAAAGTAGTAAAGAGTCAAAATGACTGTGACAAAAAAGAATGGAATGCTAAATTATGAGATCAGGTATTTTATATTGCTTTTCTACCCATACACTTTTCTATTTATTGGTCTTAACTTCTAAATTGTTTTGTAAAGCAGTCTCTATGATCTATATCATAGTTTCTTTCTAGCTTTTTTTTTTTTAAACTTTAGACTCTTAAAGATCTTATGGTCTTCAAATCTATAAAATTCTACTTGATGCTAAAAACAAAGAACTTTCATTAGTGAAAGCATAATTTTTAAAAGGACAGTTAATTAAGATAACACCATAGAGAAGCTAATGAAATATATGAATATATTATATATGGAAATAACCAGTACTTCTAGTGCTGTAAAGGTTAATTGGTAAAGACTTTAGAATGAGAGGAAGAATGAAATAGCCTGTGTGACTTCAATTTTGGAAGCTTTAACAAGAAAAGGCAGGAAAAGTATAGTAATACAATAGAGAAATTAATTTTCAGATAAAGCATTTTAGTGTTTATGCAAAACTTTCCTGGTTTTCATTTTTAGGTCTGTGGCTTTTATTGTCCACTCCGCCATTTTCTTCACTATCTTCTTTTAATTACTTTCTCCTTAATTTTTCAGAGAATGTTTTTGCTTCAGAATATACCCTTATATATATTTCACAATGACTTTGATGTCCTTCTTATCCTGTTTATTTTCTTTTAAAGTACCAAAACAGTAATTAATAAAAAGATTTAAAACCCTGTCAGCTGCAGTCACTAATATTCTGTTGAACAGGTTGTATCCTACAGTTATATATGACTTGAATTCTAATAAATTATCTCCATTGCAAGGTTTTTATAAAGGAAGAACCTGATCAATAGGGTTACTACCCTCATAAAGTTCTTTGTAAAATAAGCCATCACTATAAACTATTTGGTCTTTTTTTTTTTTTTTTTTTTTTTTTTTGCTGATGCAATTGGTATTAAGTGACTTGCCCAGGATAACACAGATAGGAAGTGTTAAGTGTCTGACTGTTTGATCATCCTTAACATTTTCTAATCATGCTGTGCAAATCATTGATAAATAGAAATCATTGATTTTTATTTCCTTTCCTGTTTCTCTTGTTATTTTCTGTAATTTCAGGCCTAAGGAAGGTATAATTTAGCTCCCTAACTTTATAGGTGAGGATATTGAATCTAATAAAAATTAAATGAGTAGACCAGTGTTATACAGAAAGTAAGTGGGAGAAATTGGGCAATTCAGTTGATTTTTTTTCTTTTCATCTTATATGATAACAAGTGTCACTGGCTAATTCATTGGCTTTATAGCTTTAGTTTTGTTGATTTTTTTTCTTCCATTTTTAAATTTTTGCTAACTCATGCTCAGTATCTTTGGTGACTTCTACATATTTGCAATACTCAGTTTCATTGTTTTTTCATGGTAAAATCTCTTTTCAAAATTTTGCCTTACCTTTTCTTTTCTTTCTTTCTTTCTTTCTTTCTTTCTTTCTTTCTTTCTTTCTTTCTTTCTTTCTTTCTTTCTTTCTTTCTTCTTTCCTTCTTTCCTTCTTTCCTTCTTTCCTTCTTTCCTTCTTTCCTTCTTTCCTTCTTTCCTTCTTTCCTTCTTTCCTTCTTTCCTTCTTTCCTTCTTTCCTTCTTTCCTTCTTTCCTTCTTTCCTTCTTTCCTTCTTTCCTTCTTTCCTTCTTTCCTTCTTTCCTTCTTTCCTTCTTTCCTTCTTTCCTTCTTTCTTCCTTCTTTCCTTCTTTCTTCCTTCTTTCTTCCTTCTTCCTTTCTTTCTTTCTTTCTTTCTTTCTTCCTTCCTTCCTTCCTTCCTTCCTTTCTTTCTTCTTCCTTCCTTCCTTCCTTTCTTTCTTCTTCCTTCCTTCCTTCCTTCCTTCCTTCCTTCCTTCCTTCCTTCCTTCCTTCCTTCCTTCCTTCCTTTCCTCCCTTCCTTCCTCCCTTCCTCCCTTCCTCCTCCCTTCCTCCCTCTCTTCCTCCCTCCCTCTTCCTTTTTATTCAAGGGATTTAAACAGAACAGACATTTCTTGAATAAAATGGAAAGTTTCCAAGAAATGAAAATATAAATCCATTAAGTCACCTTGCACACAACTTGGCAGAGAAAAAACAAACACAAATTGCAACAGTTATACAAGGCCCACAACTAAGTAGTGATGAGTCTTCAGTCACTCTTGATACTTTGTCCATCTAGCCAATGTGTTTAGCTTGATATCCAGAGCTTGCTTTTTGGAGACAAAAATCAGCTGAAGTTAAATTCATCAGAACACCCGCTTGGGTGGTGATGGTGATTGTGATGTCAGCTTTGCTCAAGAAACATGAGAGTCATCAGCACTTTCCAAAAGTGTATTAAACATCCCTTAAATATCCCAAGTGAGAATCAAGAAGGCAACACTATTAGCAGAAAGAAGTTAGCAGATTAAGGATAGCTATGTACAGCTTGGAAAAGAAATGGTATGCTCTTTCACTTCTTAAGCTTTTTGGGCAGTGGCCACCGGAACAGCAAGAAGTGAGGCTCTGGTTCATGGATCATGTAATGGACCCATCCCTGACTCTGCTGGACACCAAGGTTCCTCTACTCAGACTCAGACATCAAACGGGTCTTAGGGACCAGTTTGGCTATGTCCTTGGGCAGCATGACGTGTCAGTACTCAAACTCCTCATCGTCATATTTGTCCGAATAGTAAATTTGTTTATGCGATATGTCCGCTTCTCCCCAGGGACCCCAACCCCACGCCACCAACTGCCTAACAACAGCTATGTGAGCATACCATCTTAAATTTTCTTATGAGAGGTTTTATAATTTGTAAATACAACAGACCTTCACACGTACTCTTAACTCAATCTTCTTTTCCTTTTAATGTCTTTTATCTTTTTATTTTATGACTGATCTTCGCCTATAAATATTGGTGTTTTCTTGTTAACATTCTATTTTAAACAAATGTTAATATATATTACCTTGTGAGAGAGGCTACATAGTACTCTTTTGTTACTTTCCTGGTTATGTTAATATCTTTTCCAATTCTCCTTTTGGACATTAGACATTCTGGATTCTTTGGTAATAGCTTATCTTCACACATTGCATCAGGTTATTTATCATATGATCTCTTTGCCTGGTCTTAAGAAGATGATTATCATGTGATGAAAATGGTATGATTATGGATTGTGAGTTTTTTGTTTTTTGGTTTTTTTTTTGGATGTTGTGAACCCAGTGGAATGGAGTTTGCTAATAGATCAGGGGAATTTTATGAACATCATTTATCCTGGTTACAGCAAAACATTTGACAGTTTCTCATGATAGTTTTTACATGATAAAGGGAGTAACTAGGAAATAGCATACAGTTTGTTGAATTAAGTAAATTGGTGAATTAAATGAATAGTTTCAAAGCAATCATTAATTAGTTGATGTCACTGCAGAACAACACATTTAATTAACTTTCCCAAGAAATTGTTCTTAGCATTATTTTATTCAGTTTAAAAAAATTATAATGACTTGGTTAATGGTTTGAGTGATAAAATAGTATTGTTTTGGAAGATATATTTAACATATTCAATAGCTAAAGATGTGGAAGTGTATGGAGATGAGTATCATGCTTCATCATGGATAATGTGGAATTAGAATTGGTCAGTGTGTTGGTTAGAGTTCCTAAATCCTCATATAATTCTTCTTAGATCTCTTTGGGTGTAGAACTTAAGGGGTGGTATGAGTATGTGGTGACTAAGGTATAAACTTCTAAATGTAAGGGAATGAAGAATAGCTTTATGTAGGAAGTCATACTTAAAACTATACTTCTAAGACAGATATTTTATATGGTGAAATTCAAGAGGGATTGCATTCTAGATAAAGGACATCATTTATTTAAATATGTAGAGCCAAAAGATTTGAATGTCTTATTTGGGAATATAACTGGCAGGCTGGTTTGAATTGAATGGTAACTATGTGAGGGTTCATAATATGAAGTAAGATGTGGAAGTTTAAATGGTACTCATATTGTGTTTTTATGTCAGATTAAGAATTTTAGAATTTATCCTTGTGGCAAAATGGAGCGTTTGAAGATTTTTGAATGAAGCAGTGTCATGATCAGATCAATATTTTGAGAATGTAATTTTGGTGCTTGAGTGGAGAATTAATTAAAATATCTTTTTTTAATTAAAATTTTGAGCTATTGGATAGATTTAATTTGGTCTTCCTTATTTCTCTAGAAAGTTTTGTTCATATTTTAAAAGTTTTAGTTATATTTCATCACTAAGATTTCCCAAAGCATTATGTCAGTCTATGTCAGTCTGAACATGTCCATAAGTAAAGTACGATGTCTCCCTTTTGTCTCCAGGATCAAATTCAAACGCTCTGTTTGACATTCATAGCCCCTTTATAACATATCCCTCTATTACTTTTTCACTCTTCTTATACCTTACTCCTTGCCATGTATTAATAGATCCAGTGATAATGGCTTCCTGACTCTTCTTGGTTTCAGACATTTTTTCTGGCTTACTCTCATTCTTGGAATGCTTTTTCCTCATTTCCTTTTACTGGAAGCTTCCTCCAACCCTTTTAATTCTAGTTTTCCCTCTGTTATTTCCTTTTTATCCTATATATAGCTTAATTTGTATCCGTTTGTTTGCATGTTGTTTTCCTCTTTAGATTGTAAGGTCCTCAAGGACAGGAGCTTGTCTCTTTTTTATATCGCCAGTGCCTGACACTTATTGGGTGCTCAATATGTGATTATCAGTTTGATCTTTAAAAGTTTATAGGCCTTCTTTCCATTTGATCAATCTCATTTAAGATTTTTTAAAGTTTATTTTAACATTTTTTTCTATTATGAACTTAAACATCAACATCAACTAACAGACATTTCATTAAAGAATAGACATGGATTGTGTATGAAATGGAATTTTTTTTCTTCTTTTTTCTTATCACGATGCAATAAAATGTATTTATTAAAGGGCCTTTAAATGAGAGATTAATAAAATTGAAAATAAAAAAAATTATACCACACTAGGAGCTGTTTTTATTGTTTAAAAACAACATTACCAACTAATTCTTTTATTTTTTTAAAAAGAAAAGCAAATTACCAGTATCAAAAATGAAGAGGGTGAATAAAGATAGAAGAAATCATTAGGCGCTATTTCACTCAAGAATATGCCAATAATACTAACAATCTAAAAGAAATGGATGAATATTTACAATAATATAAATTGTGTGTGTGTGTGTGTGTGTGTGTGTGTGTGTGTATGGAAATTATATAAAATATAAGGAACATATATATGGAAATAAAATACTTAAATGATCCCATCCTAGTTTTATATTTTTTATATTCAATACTTTTATTTTCCCCAATTACATATAAAACAATTTTTCCATTTGTTTTTTATGAGTTCCAGATTCTCTCCCTTCCTCTCCACTCCTATTCCCCATTAAGAAGGCACATGTGAAGCTATGCAAAATATTTCCATTAAAGTCATGTTTTGAAAAAACAGATTTCCCCCTCAAAAAAACCCTCAAGAAAAATAAAGTAAAAGAAAATATGCTTCAATCTATATTCAGAGACAATCTGTTCTTTCTCTGGGTATGGAAAGCATTTTTCATCATGAGTCCTTCAGAGTAGTTGTGGATCATTATATTGCTGATCGTAACAAGATCATTTACAGTTGGTCATCTCACAATATTTCTTTTTGCTTGAGTTCATAGAAGACTTTCCAGTTTTTCTCAAGAGCATTCTGCTTATCATTTCCCTTAGAACAATCACATTCCATCATAATCACATGTGCCCCGCCTTTTTCTTTTTTAGTCTTCCTTCCTTCTTTCCTTCCTTTTTAAAGTTATATTCAGTCATCAAGATTTCCCAAAGCACTGAACATGTTAGTCTGAACACATCCATAAGTATGGTGTCTCCTTTTTGTCTCTAGGATCAAATTCAAGTGCTCTGTTTGACATTCACAGCCTCTTTATAACATATCCCTCTATTACTTTTCAACTCTTCCTTACTAATTTCCATGTATTAATAGATCCTCCTTCCCTTTCCTCCCTTCCTTTCCATCTCTCCCTTCCTTCTCATCCCTTCCCTTCCTTTCCATCTCTTCATCCCTCTCTTCCCTCCCTTCTTTTCTGTCCCTCCCATCCTTCCCTCCCTTTCCACTGAGGCAATTGGGATTAAGTGATTTGCCTAAGGTCACACAGCTAGGAAGTGTGTCTGAGAGCAGATTTGAACTCAGGTCCTTCTAACTCGGACCTGGTGCTTTATCTGCTACGCCATCTAGCTGCCCCCTTTTAAAATTTTCTTTTGGGATTCATGCCTAGGAGTGGTATTGTTAGGTTAAAGGATATGCATGATTTTATAGTCCTTTGAGTGTAGACAGACCATTATCTTTTGAAAAATCTCTCTCTCTCTCTCTTTTTAAAATATAAATTTGATTTAGTTCCCTATACATTTGAGAAATAAAGCCTTTGTCAGAGAAACCCCAATTACTATTGCTAACTGTATTCTTTCTCCTCCCCTGCCTGTTTATTCTATTCTCTCTTTTCACCCTGATCCTCCTTAAAAGTGTTTGCTACTAACCACCCCTTTCCCAATATGCCTCCCCCTTTTTTTCACTTTTCCCCTTTCCTGTATCTCCTTCCCCTCCTACTTTCCTGCACGTTGAAATAGATTTTATATTGAGTGTGTTTTTTCCTTCTTTGAGCCAGTTCTGATGAGAGTCAAATTCACTCCCCACTCTAGAATTTCCCCTCTCTCCATTCACTGTAAAAGCTTTTTCTAGCTTCTTTTCTGGCAGATAATTTATACCATTTTACCTTTCCTTTCCCCATTCTCCCAGTACATTTCTCTCTCATCCCTTTTTTTTTTTTTTTTTTTTTTTTTATGTATTATCCTTTCATATTCAACTTGCACCTGTATATTTCAGTCTATAGACTTCTAACTTCCAGATTTTCTATTCAGCTCTGGTTGTTTCATCTCAAAGACTTTTCCTGAAGGATTATACTAATTTTCGCCAGTTAGGTGATTCTTGGTTGTAATCCCAGCTCTGTTGCTCTGTGAGAGTATCCTATTCCAGGTTTTCCAGTTCTTTAATGTAGAAACTGCTAAGTGCTTGTGTTATCTTGGCTATGGTTCTAGTATACTTCAATTAATTTTTTCTGGAGATTGCAGTATTTTCTCCTTGATCTGGGAGTTATGGAATTTGATTATAATATTCTTGGGAGTTTTCATTTTGGGATCTATTTCAGGAAGTGATTGGTGAATTCTCTTGATTTCTGTTTTACCCTTTGGTTCTAGAATTTCAGTAGTTTTCCTTGATAATTTCTTGAAAGATGCTGTCTAGACCTTTTTTTTTTTTCCCTGATCATAGTTTTCTGGTACACCATTTTAAAAATTATTTCTCCTGGATCTTTTTTCCAGATTAGTTATTTTTCCAATGAGATATTATTTCACATTGTTTTCTGTTTTTTCATTCTTTTGGTTTTGTTTTATTGTTTCTTGATTTCTCATAAAATCATCAGATTCCATTTGCTCAATTACAATTTTCAAGAATTATTTTCTTAGTTTCTATACTTCCTTTCTTATTTGGGCAATTTTGCATTTTAAGGCATTCTTCTCATTAGATTTTTGAATTTTCTTTTGCATCACTCTCAGTTCTTTTCCCAATTTTTTCTTTGTTTCTTTTACTCGATTTTTAAAGTCCCTTTTGAACTCTTCCATGGCCTGAGCCCACTTCTTATTTTTCTTGGAGGCTTTGGATGTAGGAGTTTTGATTTTGTTATCATCCTCTGAGTGTATATGTTGATTCTCATTGTTACCATAACGACAGGATCCTTTTCTGTTGTCTGCTTGTTTCTCTAATTATTACTTCGCTTTTAATTCTTTGTTAAAGTAACTGGGGTGGAGGGTGTACTGCCCCAAGTTTCGGGGGGTTTGTGCAGCTGTTTTCAAAGCCCCCAAGGGCCTGAGCACAAGCCCTCTTTTCTGCCCTAGAATGGTTAGAAGTGTCCTTGCCCCATTGTAGCTGTATGACCTGGTGTGCTAAAGCAACAGATTTCTCCTCAGTGCTTCTAAAGGGGACTCCTGGCACACTTTTTCTGTTGATTTCCATTCCTTGGTGTTTCTGGGCTGACAGGTAGAAATCACCAGTGTGGCTGTTGATTTAGAAGCCTAAAGCCTCATTCCTACTTTGCTGGCCCTGGGGCTGGGCCTGCATTTTGGACTCACATAAAGAACTATTTTTACCTTCTTGTTTTTTTCTGGAAGATGTTCCACTATATCTTTTTGTGTGCTCTAAAATTTGTAATTTTAGAGTCATTATATAAAGGAATTTGGAGGGGCTTGGGGGAGAGCTTGGAGATTCCCTTTTCTCATTCCACCGTTTTGACACTGCATCTGAAAATGAAATTCTAATATGTTATAAAATGTATAAATTCTAACCCTTCTAAAAATAATTAAATTTATGTATCACAATGTATTTAACATGATAATGATACAACTGCTCTGTTTGTCATTGAACCCTTTTAAACTAGTTGGTCTTATTTGTAACCATGAAATATAGTCTAGGAAGCAAATTCATGCATTGGTTGTGCTTGAAAAAGTATGTCTACTTTGTACCTTTCTTCATTATCTCTCTGCCCAGAAGTGGGAAAAATGATTTATCATTAGGTTGGGATTTTTCAAAAGCCATTATTGGTTGTTTCATTTTTCAGTATTCTTAATTTTTTCAAAATTATATTCCTTTAATGTAAGAATTATATAAATTATTTTCTTGGTTCACTCATTTTATTCTGTATTATTTCACATACACTTTCCTAGATTTCTGATTACCTTCCTTTTTTGGGACAGCTGTGCTAATCTGTTGGAGAGAAGTTAGAACCAAAGAATTGTTTTCTATGACTGAATTTTTTGAGCATTATTTCATATGGCTCTTCTTATATTACTTGAAAATTGTGTTTATGTGCTTTTAACACTTGTCTGTTGGGAAATTGTGTTTATCCTTGTATATTTGTATCAATTTCTTTTATACGTTCTGAAGAAAGTGCCAATCTGCGTTGGTATAAGTAATTTTCTAGAGCAAGAAAATTAAGTCATCTCTCTGTCCAATGCAAAAAAGAAAAAAAATGCTGTTTTACACTATTCCTCTTTGTAGATAGATTCTAAACATTAATTGTCATTGTTTTTATTTTGATTATGTGCCCTCCTCCTTTTTTTTTTTTTAACCTGAAATATAGGTAAAATATTTTTATAATATTATCTTTTATGTTAGATACAGGAAATAAATTCTACCCTTGAAAAACTTTTCTATTTCATATTTGCTTGTGTGTGTGTGTGCGCGTGTGTGCATGTGTGCACTAGTGGGGTGGGGTAGATAGACATTCACAAATTTGATCTTCCCTTGCTTAATCCACATCCACATCCATAATCCATCATCTTCTACTTCAGGTTTCTTATATCTTTTGAGCATCTACATTATGTATATTAAACAAAAATCTTATTTCTTCATGCCCTTTCCCCTCATTGACCTTCATGCACAATAAATTTTACTTTTCATATAAGAACTTTTTTGTTTTTGGTATCAAAATTCAGTTCATTTAGGCTTTTCTGTTAACCTCAAAACTCATCTCTGTGACCAAATGCAATATAATGTTCTCACTTTAATGAGCTGTTCACATCTCCCTTCACACACTTTTCCTTCCACTTTTTCTTCTCTTTAATTCTTATTTTCTTTTAATCCTTTCTTTTTTTGGTCCTTAAAAAGTTTTTGAGGGGAATTTGGATTTCATATAGAATGGGCTTATTCTTTTTAAGAATTTTGGTTTTTTGTTTTCATTATTTTCCCTATGTGTTCTCTTTTATCCCTTTTTTTAGCGTTAGATTTTAGATTGTGATTTCTTTTCTTTGTTCCTTCTTAGAATCTGAAATTAACTTTTATTTTACCTTGCTTCTTCTGATCTTTTCTTATTGCTTTTCCTTTCCTTTATTGTTCAGATACCATACATGTATTCCATGTGTTTATAATTTATTGCAGTGATATGGTTTTACACTTTCATTCTTATTCTTTAAGCTTGCTTCATATGAGTAAACAGTTTTATTCTGTTTTTACTTACTGAATATGGTACATATAATTCTGTTTTTACACAAGTTATTCTTTTTCCTTTTACACCAAATCTGCATCACTTTTCATGATTGAATAATTTATTTAGATACTTTTTTGAAACATACATACAGCAAGCCTTTGACTTCGATAGCAGGTAAAAGTTTTCTTTTTTGCTCAAAAATAAGTAATCACATACTAGATCTATTTAACTTTTTCTTTTACTTGCTTATAATTTTATTTCTTGGTTCAAATCCAACATTTATTCCTGAGAGTTATTAAAGAATCTTTTTAAAAAATAAGGCACAATGTCACTATTATTTTATTCTATAAAAAAATGAAAATGATCGTCTTTGTTGTGTTCATCATCTTCATTGTCAACATCAGTAAAAATCCTGAATGCTCTGATGGAGAGATAGAAAGATAGAGGTAGATAGAGCACTTATTAGTCCCAGACTGTATACCAGTGATTCTGTCAAATCTTGGGGCAGGCAGAGAAGAAAGGTGAAGAGGAGAGAAGTGAAAGGAAAGATAATAAAACAAAGGCAAGTTGGAAAAAGGAGTAAAAGAGAGTATGCTCAGAAAAGGAGTATGTAGATGGCTTCAGAGTGGTGTAGAAAGTTCACACCACTGTTCAAAGTCTGGTAATACTAGAATTGGAACCTGGAGGAAACAGGACAATATTAGGTGTGCATATTCTAAGGCATCTCAGAGACTACCCTTGTCCTCTAGGAATTTATAATCTACTTCCTTAGATAAGAGAAATGAATCTACAGAGTGATGAATAGCAGTATAACATATGTTATCATGATTGCCCAATGAATGCTAGTTGCGTTAAATGTTATAGGCATTCCATGTACATCACTAATGTCATAGTTAGTCAGTTCCCACCTGCTACACTGCAAGTTTCACTGTTTTTGAAAGTATGATTACTTGTAGCTTTGATAAATCTTAATATTGTATCATAGGTAAGTGTTAAGAATTAACTAATCTGATAGTGCACAGAGGTAGTAAAAATTTAGTGTCAACAACGCATGATAAAGTAAATCAAGATACTTCAGAGCTAATATCTTGCAGATATAATTTTGAGGAAATGAATAGATAAAATGAGTAGAATACTACATGTATTTCAAAATCACTTTTTACTCATTTGTTACATGGACTTTATTCATTAGTTCAGATGGACTTGAAAGACTTCCATTGGGAAGAAGCTGCCAATTGATAGATCTATCAGCTTGTTTAGGTTGTACATTCAGAACCTGATCTAGAAATAGGATATTCATAAGACACCACAGAAATATCTTTTATGGATAGAGGTGAACTTCACAGATGCCATATTAATTTTCCAGTGCCTTAGGATTCAAGACTAATTGTATTTAAAGGGTTCTATCCTTCTACTGAGTCCATTTCATACCTCCCCCAGTAAGCCTTCTGGAGAAAAGAATAAGATTCAATTTTGCCTTTTTCAGTTAGAAAGCAAAGAGTATCTTTTAAGTAATTCTCTACCTCTTCTATAAGATAATCTGGAATTATGTTAACATCTATTCTGTTTGTGGGTAAAATTTCATAATTTTCATGGTCTCACAGATATTCCTATTGAAATAATTATTATTTTATGGTTTGACATTGTGTTCTGATTCTACTATTTAACGTATGCTTATAAGACCTATGTATCATTTTGATTTTTTTCCATGGAGTACTGTTGGGCTGCAGGAACTTTGTTAACTCCAAAATATTACTAATAACAGTGTATAGTACTGATAATGAAATTGATAAGAGCATTTTTAATATTAGATTTTTTCCCTATTCCTTCCCACTCCCTGTCTGAGACAGTGAACAATCAGATATAGGTTTATGCATGTGCAGTTTGTAGAACATTTCCAGATTAGTCATTTTGTACAAGAAGAGTTGAATAAAAAAGTGAAAAATAGCTTGCCTCAGTCTGTATTAAAATAAACTTTCTTTCTCTGGAGGTGGTTAATATACTTCATCATTAGTCTTCTGAGATTATCTTGGATAATTGTTTTGCTGAGAATAGTGAAATCATTCACATTTTGCTGACAGGTTTTGCTGTTACTGCATACATCCTCCTGGTTCTCTTCTCTTCATTATGCATCAGTTCATGAAAGTCTTTATAAGTTTATCTGAAATGAAATTACCATGCTTATCTTTTCTTATAAAAAATAATATTCCATTAAAATCATAATATTTACAGCTTTTTAGCCATTCCCCAATTGATGATTATTATTTCTTTCCTGTCAAGTCTTTTATTTCTGATCATTGCCTTCCCCAGTCTACTATCCCTTTTATCAGTCCCCTCTCCTCCTTCTATGATCCCTATCCCTTTTTTTACTTCCATATAGGGTAAAAGATATCAGTATCCAACTGATTGTGTATGTTATTTCTTCTTTGAGTAAGTTTTGATGAGAATAAAGTTTAAACTTGGGATGCCATCCTACCACCCCCTATCTTTCCCTGTATTATAATAGGTCTTTTATGCCTTTTTATGTGAAATAATTTACCCCATTCAATCTCCCTCCTCTTTATTCCAGCACAGTTTTCTTTGTCACTCTTAATTTTGTTTTTATGGGGGGTATCATTCCATCAAATTTTATGCCCTCTGTCTACAGATGATCCTTCTAAATATTCTTATAGTAATCAAATTCTTAAAATGTTGGAACTATTGTGTGACATAGAAATATAAACAGTTAAATTTTATAAAATTTTATGTTTTCTCTTTCTTTCTTTCTTTCTTTCTTTCTTTCTTTCTTTCTTTCTTTCTTTCTTTCTTTCTTTCTTTCTTTCTTTCTTTCTTTCTTTCTTCTTTCTTTCTTTCTTTCTTTCTTTCTTTTTCTTTCTTTCTTTCTTTCTTTCTTTCTTTCTTTCTTTCTTTCTTTCTTTCTTTCTTACAGATGATCCTTCTAAATATTCTTATAGTAATCAAATTCTTAAAATGTTGGAACTATTGTGTGACATAGAAATATAAACAGTTAAATTTTATAAAATTTTATGTTTTCTCTTTCTCTTTCTTTCTTTCTTTCTTTCTTTCTTTCTTTCTTTCTTTCTTTCTTTCTCTCTCTCTCTCTCTCTCTCTCTCTCTCTCTCTCTCTCTTTCTTTCTTTCTTTCTCTCTCTCTCTCTCTCTCTCTCTCTCTTTCTTTCTTTCTTTCTTTCTTTCTTTCTTTCTTTTTCTTTCTTTCTTTCTTTCTTTCTTTCTTTCTTTCTTTCTTTCTTTCTTTCTTTCTTTCTTTCTTTCTTTCTTTCTTTCTTTCTTTCTTTTTCTTTCTTTCTTTCTTTCTTTCTTTCTTTCTTTCTTTCTTTCTTTCCCTTTCTGTGTTTCTTTTGAGTCTTTTATTTGGAGGTCAGATTTTTTTTATTCAGTTCTGGTCTTTTAAAAGTCCTTTATTTCATTAAATGCACATTTTGCCCCTGAAAGATGATAGTCAGTTTTGCTGGAGAGGTCATTTTTGGTTGTAGTCCTAACTCCTTTACCTTCTGGGATATCCAGTTCTTTAATGTGGAAGTTGCCAAATCCTCTGTAATTCTAACTGTAGCTTGATGATAATTTGAATTGTTTCCTTGTGGCTGCTTGCAACACTTTGTCCTCGATTGATGAGCTTTGGGATTTGATTATGGTGTTCCTAAGAGTTTTCATTTTGGGATTTCTTTCAGGCCATAATTGGTATATACTTTCACTTTCTATTTTGCCCTGTAGTTCCAATATATCAGAAAAATTTTCTTTGATAATTTCTTGAAAGATGTTTTCAATGCTTTTTTTTTTTTTTTTTTTTTTTGATAATGGTTTTCAGGTTGTCTAACAATTCTTAATGTTCTCTCTCTTAGATTTATTTTCTAGTTGTTTTTCTATTGAGAAATTTCACGTTTTCTATTTTTTAAACTTTTGGATTTTGTTTTATTGAATCTTTGTCTCATACAATTATTGGTTTCCACTTGCTTAATTCTAATTTTTTAGAACTTATTTTTTCAATGAATTTTTGAACTTCATTTTCCATTTGCTCCATTTTATTACTTAAGGAATTATTTTTTCAGTAAATTTTTGTAGATCTTTCCCCAAATTATTGATTGTTTTTTTAATTGTTGTTGTTGTTGTTTTTGTGATTGTTTTTCATTGCTTTCATTTCTTTTCCAAAATTTATTTCTCTTACTTGCTTTTAAAAACCCTTTTTAGGTCTTTCAGGAATTTTTTTTGGGTCTAAGATCAAATGAAATTTTTCTTTGAACCTTTACATATAGCCATTTTGTCACTATTGTATTTTCTAAGTTTATGCCTTGATCTTCTTTTCCACTGTACTAACTTTGAAGAGTCATTTTTTTTGATTATATTTTTTTCGTGTGTGTGCGCGCGCGCGCATTTGCATGCACACTTTTACTTGTTTTTCCTGGCTTATCATCTTACTTTTATTGGAAGATAGATTTCCCTTCTGTCTTGTACAGGATGATGAGTCCTCTTTTGACTTTCCCAGGAAGGGAAGGTTCTTAGCTGCTGGCCTGCTCTAGGGGCAGGCTTTTCTATTGAGTTGCTGTGGTAATAGTCTTTCTGATGGCTGAGCCTGGAGGGGAGATCCTGTGCTTGCAGGAACCTAAGGCAGGATTTGGTGTGGTCTGGTTTGTTCAGGGGTTGAGGAGATTGGGGCCTTGGTTTTCTGTACAGACTGCTCATTTGCCTGGGGCTGCAGCTTTATGGAAGAGTAGGATCTCCCTAGTTCATTGTCCTAAATTTGAAGCCTTGCTGCAGGCCCCCAGCTGTGACACTGTGTGGTATTTCTGCTGCTCTTTGAACTCATTTTTCTCCTACCACAGTGAAAGATTTTTCCTGCAATGCTGGGGAGCCGCTTCCTTGCTCCTAGATCCATTCTGAGGCAATTTTCTTATTGTTTTAGGAGAGGAATTTTGGAGGGCTTCAGAGGGTTTCTTTTTCACTCTGTCATCTTGACACCAGAAGTCCTTGAATTTTTAAAATGTATATTCTCATTTGATCTTACCTCTTTTTACTATGAAGATAATGCTTGTTCAAACCAAGGGCTTATCACAACATCATCAAAGTACATTGACTTGTGCACTCCTGTGACCAACCTTACTATCTATATGAGGTGGGAACTGCATATGATCGCTATATCTTTCTTTACTCCTTTCCTCACATCCTGGAGATAATATCACAAAGGTTGTCTTGCTCTTTGTCCCCTTCCCACCTCAGTCCTGCTCAATCACATTTTCTGCTGGTTTTGGTAAGCTGCTTGCTAGAGCAATGTAATCCAGTAGTGGTTTTATTTTTGAGCATGACTTGTTTCTGGAACTTCCTACTTGTGAAGATTACTGGGGTTCATCCTTTAAAACAAATAATGTTCTTTTAGTCCTAGTCTATCAAAGGCAACTTTGATCATCTGTGCTAGAAGCTATGTATATATTATGTGGAAAAATCATATACTGGATGATGGAATAGCAGCTTCTCATTGTCTTTTTTTTTTTTTTTTTAAACTATCTTCATTTTTATGGAAAAATTATTTAAGGCTTTCTGACTCCTGCTTTTCAAATATGAAAAATGAAGTTAAACTCAATGATCTTTAAGCTACTTGACCCTGTGGTCAATGAAGAGGAAATCCATGATGCAAAAATATTTTTAAGAATTTTTGTCCTGTGACATTAGAACGCTCAACATGTGACAACCAAGAATATTTATAAATCATTTTACAGAATGTGATCTTGTTGAAAGTAGGGACTGTCTTCTTTTTCTTTTTTTATACTCAGTTATTAGAGCACTTGGCATAAACTCATTGCTTAAATAAGTGCTTTTCTATTACTGGGTAGTTGTGCAGGAGCCATTTGCATTCTCCTGGACTTCAGTTTCATCATTTGTAGAATGATGCCATTGGACCAGATGATTCCTGGTAGTTCTTCCTGCTCTAAATCTGTAATCCTGTGACACATAATAGAGTGCTTGAGAAATGCATTCTTGTTTTTCATTCTATCTTTGTAGATCTTCAGTTTTCCATGGTTGATATTTGAAGGCTTTTCTTTTTCTTTTTTTTTTTTTTAATTTTAATTTTTTAATTTTTTAAAACTTTTTATTGACAGAATCCATGCCAGGGTAATTTTTTACAGCTTTATCCCTTGCAATCACTTCTGTTCCGATTTTTCCCCCCCTCCCTCCACTCCCTCCCCCAGATGGCAAGCAGTACTTTATATGTTAAATAGGTTACAGTATATCCTAGATACAATATATATGTGCAGAACCGAACAGTTCTCTTGTTGCACGGGGAGAATTGGATTCAGAAGGTATAAATAACCCGAGAAGAAAAACAGAAATGCAAGCAGTTAATATTCATTTCCCAGTTTTCTTTCTTTGAGTGAAGCTGCTTCTGTCCATCCTTGATCAATTGAAACTGAATTAGCTCTCTTTATCGAAGAGATCCACTTCCATCAGAATACATCCTCAAACAGTATCGTTGTTGAGGTATATAATGATCTCCTGGTTCTGCTCATTTCACTTAGCATCAGTTCATGTAAGTCTCACCGGTCCTCTCTGTATTCATCCTGCTGATCATTTCTTACAAAACAATAATATTCCAAACATTCATATACCACAATTTACTCAACCATTCTCCAATTGATGGGCATCCATTCATTTTCCAGCTTCTAGCCACTACAAACAGGGCTGCCACAAACATTTTGGCACATACAGTTCCCTTTCCCTTCTTTAGTATCTTTTTGGGGTATAAGCCCAGTAGAAACACAGCTGCATCAAAGAGTATGTACAGTTTGATAACTTTTTGAGCATAGTTCCAAATTGCTCTCCAGAATGACTGGATGTGTTCACAATTCCACCAACAATGTATCAGTGTCTCTGTTTTCCCACATCCTCTCCAACATTCCGCATTGTCTTTCCCTGTCATTCTAGCCAATCTGACAGATGTGTAATGGTATCTCAGAGTTATCTTAATTTGCATTTCTCTGGTTAATAATGATTTGGAACATATTTTCATATGGCTATAAATAGTTTCAATTTCATCATCTGAGAATTGTCTGTTCATATCCTTTGATCATTTATCAATTGGAGAATGGCTTGATTTCTCATAAATTAGAGTCAGTTCTCTATATATTTTGGAAACGAAGCCTTTATCAGAACCTTTGACTGTAAAAATGTTTTCCCAGTTTATTGTTTCCCTTCTAATCTTGTCTGCATTTGTTTTGTTTGTGCAAAAACTTTTCAATTTGATATAATCAAAATTTTCTATGTTGTGGTCAGTAGTGATCTCTAGTTCTTCTTTGGTCATAAATTCCTCTCTCTTCCACAGGTCTGCGAGGTAAACTATCCTATGCTCTTCCAATTTATTTATAATCTCATTCTTTGTGCCTAGGTCATGAACCCATTTTGACCTTATCTTGGTGTACGGTGTTAAGTGTGGGTCAGTGCCTAGTTTCAGCCATACTAACTTTCAATTTTCCCAGCAATTTTTGTCAAATACTGCGTTCTTATCCCAAAAACTGGGGTCTTTGGGTTTGTCAAACACTATATTATTCAAGTTATTGGCTGTTTTGTCCTTTGAACCTAACCTATTCCATTGATCAACTAGTCTGTTTCTTAGCCTATACTAGATGGTTTTAGTAACTGCTGCTTTATAATATAATTTTTGATCTGGTACAGCTAGGCCATCTTCATTTGATTTTTTTTTTTCCATTAATTCCCTTGAAATTCTTGACCTTTTGTTTTTCCATATGAACCTTGTTATTTTTTCTAGATCGTCAAAATAGTTTTTTTGGGGTCTGATTGGAATAGCGTTAAATAAATAGATTAGTTTAGGGAGTATGGTCATCTTTATTATATTTTCTCGCCCAATCCAAGAGCATTTAATATTTTTCCAGTTGGTTAGATCAGATTTAATTTGTGTGGAAAGTGTTTTGTAGTTTTGCTCATAAAGTTTCTGATTTTCCCTTGGCAGATAGATTCCTAAATATTTTATACAGTCAATAGTTACTTTAAATGGAATTTCTCTTTGTAACTCTAACTGTTGGGTTTTGTTAGTGATGTATAAGAATTCTGATGATTTATGAGGGTTTATTTTGTATCCTGCAACTTTGCTAAAGGTGTGGATTATTTCTGATAACTTTTTAGTAGAGTCTCTCAGGTTCTCTAAGTATACTATCATATCATCAGCAAAGAGTGATAATTTGGTTTCCTCATTGCCTATTCTTATTCCTTTAATCTCTTCCTCAACTCTTATTGCCAAAGCTAGCATTTCTAATACAATATTAAATAGTAACAGTGATAGTGGGCAACCTTGTTTCACTCCTGATCTTATTGGGAATGGTTGCAGTTTGTCCCCATTACATATGATGCTTACTGCTAGTTTTAAATAGATGTTCCTGATTATTTTAAGGAAAAGTCCCTTTATTCCTATACTCTCAGGAGTTTTTAATAGGAATGGATGTTGGATTTTATCAAATGCTTGAGATGATCATATGGTTTTTGTTAATTTGATTATTAATATGGCCAATTATATTGATAGTTTTCCTAATATTGAACCAGGAAGGCTTTTATTTTTCAAGAATTTTACTTCACTTTCCTTTACCTAAGCTAGTCTTACATCAATTTACAACCATTCTATAGCTATTCAATGAATAGAATATTCTTTATTCAGAGGGGCAACAAAGTGCAGTAAAAAAGTACTGGCTCTGTAATCAAAGGACAGTAACCTTATATAATGATGAAGAGGATGAACTGTGTAACTTCAGAGACCATTTTTATCTCCAGATCTATGATTCTATGTTCTTTGAACATTATTTCATTTACTACACTTTTGTATCATCATCTTCCTCATCTTCTTCCTCTACTTTTGCATAGGATAATCCCTGCACCTGTGTTGTATATCTTGTAGATTTGTACATCTCATAATTTCTTCAAAGCTTAATTCAGGTGCCATGTCTGCCATGAAACTTCCTCTCAGTCTCCCAGTTGTTAATGTTCTTGCCCTTTTATGCTCATTGTACATATTTGTATGTGTGTTATATTCCCCCAGTAGCATGTCAGTTCTTTGAGAAGAGAATCTTTTGTATCTTTTGATTTTATATTCTCTGAACTTAATATATTATCTTGCTTAATAAGTATTTGGTGTAGTGTTTATGTTCAGTTAACTGCCACTTCAAGAATAAGTAGAAAATAAACCCAAAGAATAACACAAAAATAATATCATAAACCATCAAAGTGTTTCTAACCAATAATAATGAAGATAACTCTTTTTCACCTTATATTCCCTTCTCCTTACTGCCCCATTTCCTCTCTTCCCTTCTCTCTCTTCCACTCCTCCCCTTCTTTCCCTCAGGAGGATAGCAAGCAAGCTCAGTTCTTGGCCTTGGCTGTAGTATATTTTATCTCTGTCCTCATGGTGTCCAAGTACAGAGACATTCTGGAACCTCAAAATGAAATGCGCCAACCTCAGTGCTATGAGTCTTTGAAAGAATCTGGCAACGAAAGTGGTGATATGACATCAACTAGTAAGTTTTTATGTGTTTTTCTTTGGCCCTGAAAAAGTAGTAAAAGGTGGTATATTCAAGGTAGTAATACTAATCTTTCTTGAATTGAAGTCTTTAATGAAATTGGAACAAACCGTTTACCCATGACCACTGAGTGTGATTTGATGTGTGTGAAAATTGATTGAAAGGCTATTTGAAATGCATTTTGGGATTTATGAAGTTGTATGGGATTTTTAATAGCTTAATGTCTTTGTTGCAGTAATTTTTAAAGCCTTCTAATGCATTCATATTATATAAGCCTTCATTTTGTTTTCTAAGAGTGCTGTATATATTCCATAGATTTCATATATATTTAATGGTTATTCGTAACTTTTTTTTTTGAAGTTGAAATCAATTTAAGTTTTCTTTGCTTTTGTCTTTGTAATTAGATTTAGAATCAACAACAGCAACTAGCAGCTCATTACCTCCAGCAACAATGGACGATTCATCAAGTGTGGCATCTGTCCAAAGGAGAAATTCTGACAGTGCAGAAGAATCAAGTTCAGCCATTGGAAGTAATGTGGCTGTGGCTGTTTCTCCAGGGCCTCAGTGTGTTAGTGCAGGTCCTGATGCCATTAGTGAAGTGCTAAGCACACTTTCTTTAGAAGTAAATAAATCTCAAGATGCCAGAAATGATGGAGCCAGTGAATTAGATACCAAGACTGTGCCCCCTGTACCAACTGCAAAAAATGTGAATGTGAAAGACATTCTTAGAAGCTTGGTTAATATGCCAGCAGATGGAGTTACTGTGGATCCTGCCTTTCTTCCCCCAACCTGCCTTGGCACGCTTAGTGATCTTTCTGCTGAGCAACCTGTGCAGTTCCGATCCTTTGACAGGTACTATAAATTATCATTTTCCTCCAGTTATGTTTACTTTTCTCAGTGTGAAAGAGAATTATAAATATGAGTTTAAACAATACCAGTTGTATAGATTTTATAGAAGCTGTTGATTCATATGGGGGCAGGATACCTGAAAACATAAAACATAGGGGACTAACTCAATTACTGTGCATAAGACAAAAGTCTTCCTGTCCTAAAATGTCTTTCATAAGTCTGTCTCAAAATTTTCAATATATTTTTTTTATACTGCCTGAAATACTACATATTGAAAATTTTTTTTTTTATGTACAATTTAAATTAAATTTCAAAACTGAAAAATGTCTCTTAAATGGCTCAAGGCCACATCATTTCACCTTTATATCTTAGTTATTACTTCATTCCTTTTCTTTTTTCTTTTTCTTTTTACTTTTTTTTTTGCTGAGGCAATTGGGGTTAGGTGACTTGCCTAAGATTACACAGCTAAGAAATGGTGAGTATCTGAGATCAGATTTGAACTCAGGTCCTCCTGACTTCAGGGCCAGTACTCTATCCCCTGTACCACTTAGCTGCCCCTCATTACTTTATTCCTTTTTTTTTTTTTTTTTTTTTTTTTTAAATTATTACAGTTTTTTTATTTACAAGTTATATGCATGGGTAATTTTACAGCATTGACAATTGCCAAACCTTTTTTTCCAATTTTTCCCCTCCTTGTCCCTACTCCCTCCCCTAGATAATAGGATGACTAGTACGTGTTAAATATATTAAAGCATTATATTCCTAATGCCTAACTTTTAAGTATTTGCAGTCAGAAAATGGAAAATTTGTTTGGAACAAGAAGCAAGAGTGTGGAGTGAAAGTAAGTGATTTTGTGGAACATAGAACAAATTGAAATGCTATAGCATGAAGATGCTGCTATTCTTAGGGTGAAAAGGATAAGTGATCCTGAGAAATATAAAAAATGGGTTTAGATTGTGCTCAAGGCAAATTTTATCCATTTAAACAAACTTCATCTGTTTAAAAACTTTGCTTAGAAATGTCTTTGTACTAAAGAAGATTTGACTCCTTTTCTTCTCATTGTCCTTCTTCTTTTTCTCCTCTTTTTTCTTTCTCTTTTATTCCTTTTCTTCTTCTTCTACCTGCTCTTCATCTTTTCTTATTATTCTGTTCTTTTTTTTTTTTTTTTTTTTTTTTTTTTTTTGATCTTTCTCCTTCTCCTTTTTTTCTTCTTTCCTTCTTCCTTCAAGTTTGGGATCTTAATGTGTAGTATGATAATGAGAACTGTTCTTCCCCAGTATCTATACCATTGACATTGACCGCACCTCCTTCTCTTCCTCCTCTGTTCCTTCCTCCCCAGTAGCACTAGAATAAGGGAATCTATGATGGAAATTGGTTTTTGGCAAGGCATGTTTGGCAGTCAGAGAAACAAAGTAGGTAAGAGTAGAAGATAATATATTATTGTACCGATTAACCAGGATAGTTGGATCAATTCACAACTCCATCAGTAATGCATTAGTGTTTCTGTTTTCCCACATCTTCTCTAACAATTATAATTTTCTTTTTCTGTTATAATCTTCAAACTGATAGGTAAGAGTCAAACTTTGCATTTTTCTGGTCAATAGTGATATAGAGATTTTTTTTCATATGACTAGAAATGGCTTTAATTTCTTGTTCCTCATCCTTGATCTTTTCTGTACTATTTGATAGTTTTGATGACCCCTTTCCTCTCTGCGTTTTTAATGTCATTATTTGCTCTTTAGTTTCCTCCTGCTTCTGTGAATGTTCTTTCTTAGTTGATTTTGATACATCTTCATTCATGTCATTCATTCTAATTGCTTATCTCCCAAGGCTTTGATCTTGTACTAATTCTCCTTTCTGTCTATATTCTCTCACTTAATGACCTCTTCTACTCTTATGATTTCCTTTATCATTTCCATGCATATGACTACCGCATCTTCTTATCCAGGTCTGTTTTCCTGTAACACAGTCTTACATCATCAAATATACATTGGATATTTAAAACTCCATGTTCCAAAGCCATGTCAAACGTATTATCTTCCTTGTCTAATCCTTCCATCTTCTGAAGTATTTATTGCTTTTGAGAGTACCACTTTCCTTCTAGGCTCCTTGGTTCAAAACCCCTTTTCTTCATTTGTCTTTATTCTCTTCTTATCTAGGACACCACAGCCTAAATTATCACTTATGCTCACAAGATAGATGTCATCTTCCACTTTTTACACCCTGCCTCTCATACCCACTGTGTTACCAAGCTCTTTTACCTTTGTCTTCATAACATCTCTTGAATTCTCTTCCTTCATTCCTCTGATATTAGTGCTGCTTAGTAATGGCCAGTTGGCTCTGTTTCATCTCCAGAATTAAATATAAAATTCTCTGGTGTTTAGAGCTTGTTGATAAACTCCCTCTTCCCTTTTAGTCTTGTTATACTTTATACCCTGCCAAATACTCTATGATCCACAAACATGGGCTCTTTGTTGTTTCTCAACCCAAATTCCAAAAATACTCTCCCTTCTCATCTTTACCAACTGAATACCCATGTCATGTTCTTGTCTTAGACCTTGTTCTCTTTTACATTTGTATTTTGTCTTCTGATGTCATTGTTCCATTCTATGGGCTTAATTATTTTCAAGAAGATGACATCCAGGTGCATATATTTAGCTTTAGGATCTCTCCTGAGTTTTATATCACACAGTGTTCATTGTATATTTAAAACTGATATACTTTTTCCTTCCTGTGTGTATAATACAGGATTTATTACTTCTTCAAGACTTAGTTTAAGCACTACATTCTTTATAAGCCTTTTTTGCTCTTCCAATTAATAGTGTTATCCTTTTCTTCCTCCTCCCCACATCTACATATATGCATACACATGTCTGTATAAATAGCTGTGTATATATTAAGTATGTATTTGTATATGTGCATCTTGTACCCTTCAGTAGGATATGAATATTTTCATTTTTGCCTTTCTATCCCTAGTGCTTAATACATACTTCATAAATGCTCATTTTATTGGATGGTTTACATCAGTTGTACAAATCTTCTTATTTCTTTGATTTCTATGAGATCTTAGCCTCAGATATCAATATCTTGAGAATTCATCTCCCATTATACTCAAAATTGTGTTGCCTTCTGTACACATTTTCTTGTATCTGTTTCAAATATTTTCCTCATTTTTTGTTTAATTTATTATCATTTCTGCTTCTCCATGTAGCATATTAAAATTACTTACAAAGGATGTAAGACTAGTTTTTTAGGAAATGCATCATAATTCAGAAATTGCCAAAAAACCCTCCATGAATATGTCAAGTTATGCAACAAAAGCCTTTGAAACCTGACTTGTATTAAGAACCCTTCAAAGCATAAATATGGAAGGTAATGTGATAAAACACATTTATCTAAAAGAAAGAACCATAATTTTTAGTAATAATAAGTACTAGAAACTTTCTTAGTCAGTTCATACATTAGATAAGAATGCCTCACCTTTCCACTATTATTTAATATTCTAGAATGCTGATTATAGCAATATGAAAAGAAACAGAAGTTGAGGAAACCTTAGTAAAGAGGAAGCCAAATTCTTTCTATTTACTGATTATTTGATAATTTACTTTTAAAACCCTTAAAAATTAGTTGATAAATTAAGGTAGTAGCACCAGTAAGTTAGACATAAATAATTACTGTATAACACTAACAAAAGATAAAAGAAAAAGATCAAGAAATTCTGGGTAAAATAACTACAATCTAAAATGTCAGCAAGTTAATCCTCTAAGATAGATACAAGATTTTCTAAAATGTAACTATAAAAAGTCCTTATAGAAATAAAGATTAAACTAAATAATTGGGGAGAGATATTATTCAATGTAATAAAAATGAAAATATCACCTAAAATAAACCATAAATTTAAAATTCATTTGAAGGAACAAAAACAGTTTAATTTCAGAGAAATAAAGCTTTAGATATGTTGGAAAAATATGTGGGTAAACATAACATAGGCATCTCAAAGGGAACCCCAGATCTGAACCCCCCCAAAAGTAAAACAAATAAAAAATGAATGAAACCAGATCAGTCTTAGTAACTAGTAGTTTTCAAATTTATCTGATATCAAATATAAATCCAAGAATGCAGAGTACTTGAGACGTTTCTCTTCTTTCTATGAGAACTATTGGGAATTTAAATGCAGTTTGAATTTAGCTTTAGATCAACATTTTATATTGTAAGGTACAGTGAATTCCGTTTGTTTAGTGATTTAAATATACATTTCTTAAGGATAAATTGATGGAGATGCCATGAGTTTCTGCTTGGTGAAATCAGCTCAATTTTATGAATTTTTACTTTGATAAGGAATGAGCCAGAAATCAGATGATCAATTATGATTTTATCAGTGAGAATGATAGCAAGGGGATCAGTAGAGTTAGTTATTATTCAAAGAACTTTTGGAATTCTGTTCTTAAAATTTCTTTAATAGTTGGTAATTTGTAAATATCCTTAAAAATAAAGACTTGAGGGTCACTTCACTTTTTTGAAAAATCCAGTATTCATTTAAATTCAATTCTGTTGAATAAAATGGTGGGAAATACAAGTTTTATGTTAACAATCAGGTATAGGTACAAAATAATGAGCTAGTTTGTTTTCTTTTCTGCCCTTTGAACATATTTTAAAATCATTTTAAAAAGATAAGTTCTTAATTTTTTTGTATAGGATCAATTTCTTTGAATATGTCCAATGATTGATGTTGATATAGTTCACAAATTTTTTTTTTCAGAGCAAAAAAAATCAAATTTTATTCTAGGGCTTCATAATTTGACTATTTTAACTCCTATAAAAACAGTAATTTGGTATCTATAGAAGAATTTTGTTAGGTAGAAGCTTATTTTTGTTTGCTAATATATGCCTTGGGTTCTCAGGTTTTGACAATACCTTTTTTTATAATAAATACCAATATGGACTTCTAATCCTAGTTTTTGCTCTTAAAATGTAGAGCATTGGGTATAGTTAATGTAAATTTCCTTTTTTTCTTAATTTTTCAATAATACAAGCATAGTAATTCCTTTCTTATCTATTTCATAAGTATATACAAAATTATCAATTGAAATTACTTTGGGATAATAGGATCTCTACGAATGCTGTTATTATTGAAACATCTCACAGATGTTAATTTTTGACTTTTGAAAGAATCACCTTGCATTGAATTTTTCATAATGAAATAGCTTATTTGTATTACTGTGAATTAAAGTGGTTGAAATTTGGCTGAAATAAATCTAGAATTTAAATTTAAAGTTAAAGATGTCATATACAGTATATGAAACTATAATTTATAGATTGTCATCATTTTATACATTCAGTTTATTTCTAAAAACCTCTAGGTGAAACTGACATTTTTAATTTTTCAAAGTTATGGATGATCTCTTCATTGCCAGATTTCATGGTCTCTTTTGAGTCTTCATCCTTCTAGAACTAGTTTTTATATTCCACAGTGTTACCTACCTTCTCCTACTGGACACTTTCTCTTTGGTCTTTCATGATGCTATTCTCTCCTGATTCTCCTTCAACTTCTTTCAGTTCTCATTCCCTACACATCCCCACTGTGCATATTTCCTAAGGCTGTGACCTAGGTCCCTTACTTTCTCTCTTTTTGGCTGAGTTCACTGAATCATCATCTCTATTCACCTTTTTTCCCCAATCTTAAATCCCACATTACTTATTGGACATTTCAAACTGGATGTGTCAGAGACACATCAAATTCTACCTGTTCAAAATAGAACTTATTTTCTTCCCTCCCCAATTATTCTCCTTCCAAAGTTTCTTACCTCAGTCCTTCTTGTCTTCCAGCTTTATTACCTACTAAGGTCTTTCTACCTCAAGTCTCTCCTCCCTTCAGTGTATCCTCCACAATTACAAAAGCAATTTTCTTTAGGCATAGATCTGACTCTGTCACTTTCCTAATTCAAAAGTATCTTTGATTTCTGTTGAAAATAAAACGGGGTAGTCTTCTCTTAGGAATCTGTGAAACTTTGTAAAAAGATATTATGATGGCATTATTTCTTTTCTTTTTATTTTTTTATTAAAACTTTTTTTTTCCAACAAGAAGAAACATAATTATTAACAATGTATCCAACTACCGAGTGTATCATTGGGCAATAACTATTTTATTAATAAAACTACTGGTAAATAGTAGCACAACAAAAGGCAAAATATGCATGCAGTGGAAATAAGAAATACTTTCTACTAATAAAAGTTTAAAGCTTTTTATTTTCAAAACATATACATGGATAATTTTTCAACATTGACCCTCGCAATTGACTTGTGTTTCAGGTTCTTTGCCTTTCCTCCCATCCCCAGCTGGCAAGTAATCCAATATATATTAAACATGTTAAAAATATGTTAAATCCAATATATGTATACATATTTATACAATTATCATTCTGCACAAGAGAAATCAGATCAAAAAGGAAGAAAATGGGAAAGAAAACAAAATGCAAGCAAACAATAACAAAAAGAGTGAAAATGTTATGTTGTGATCTACTTTCAGTTCCCAAAGTCCTCTTTCAAGAGATTTTATAAAACAAAATATAAACTCCTCTCTTTTAACTTTTTGAATCCCTTCAGATCTTTATCCCCAAAGAGGCAAATTGCAGTATTCCTCCCAGCATTCCCACCAACTAGATTTCTCTTTTCTCCTTACATATGACACTCTGGCTCTTATCTGTCTCTCAGCTTTCCTAATTGCCTGGAATGCATTCACTCCTTATTTCTAGTTTATAGAATTGCTGTCTTCTTTCAAGATGCAGCTTAGATTACCTCTGATTTCATTAGTTTTCTGACTTTTTCATTTCAGAGTTCTTGATACTGTTAAAAATTATTATGCATCCCCGAAAGGGAGCTTTTGTTTGTGTGAGTTATATATCTAACAATATTTACCATTTTAGGAATTAAAATATCTTAGCATTATTATGGTAATAGTTTTTATTTCTCAGACCCTTCGAAATGACTTTGGGCCTCCTTAGGGGTACACAGAAAACTACTGTTCTAATTGTACATAGCAACAACGAGATTATGTGATGATCAATTCTGTTAGGCTTGATTCTTTTTACAATGAGGTGATTCAGGCCAATTCCAATAGACTTGTGATGGAGAGAGCCATCTGAACTCAGAGAAAAACAGTGGGGACTGAGTGTGGATCATAACATATTATTTTCACTTTTGTTGTTGTTTGCTTGTTTGTTTTTTTTTCCTTTCTTATTTTTTCCCTTTTTGATCTGGATTTTTTGTTCAGCATGATTAATGTGGAAATATATTTAGGAGAATGGCACATGTTAAACTGTATTGGATTGCTTGCTTATCTAGAGGTTGGTGGGAATGAGGAGGAAGGGAGAAAAGTTTGAAACATAAGATTCTGCAAGGTGAATATTGAAAACTACCTTTTATTTTGAAAAATAAAGAGCTATTATTATTTTTTTAAAGTACTGTTCTACATGAAAACTTTCCTTTATTTCTCCACTGCTAGAGCTCTTCTCGAACTTGCCTCAAGTTTTGTGGGGAGAAAAAATTGAAATTTGGCTGACATAAATCTAGGATTTAAATTTAAGGTTAAACTCGGCAGACACAGTCATTTTTTTTGTGATTGCAGTGATAATATTGCTTGTTTTTATTCATATTTATTCTCTATATTTGGTATACATTAAAATATGTATTTTTCATCTTTCCTTTTAAAATAGAAGTTTCCTTTGAATAGGGATTGTTTTATTTACTGCATTTTGTGTGCTTAGCACCAAGCTCCATATCAGGTATATGATAAATGCATAAGAAATACTTGTTGCTTAATACAAAATATGGTGTCGCATTTTGGTTTATCCTTGACATATAGCTCAGTGACATAGTTGCTTTAACTTCTTTAGGCCTTAGTCTTCTCAGTTGGAAAAGAGATTTGAAGAAATGATTTTATTTTTCTTCTGTGAACTATGTAGTTGGGATGACAGGCAGCATGATTCAGCTTTTATAGAGCCAGTTTCAGAATCAGTTTAAATTTCACCTTGAATATAAATTGACTTAGTGACCCTGAGCAAGTCATTTCACCTTTCATTACTCCAGAAAATTCTCTAAGAATATGTTGCAGAAAAACTGTAAATATAAATTGATGAAAGAAATTTCTTTATTGACAGTTCTCTTAGGATCAATTCCCTTACCTATGCCATTGAAATCACAGATATACACAACACTTTTGAGGCATATGTCCTTAAAGAAAAATAGATACATGTATGAAAAGCTATTTAAATTGATTGTTATGCTCACTTAAAAGCATTCATACATTAAAATTCATAACACAGGTAATGAACATTTCATTGTATTTACATAATTCCATGTGACTTGAATCTTTAAATAAATATGGTGATAATTTACTTGTGAAATAAACTGTATATTCAGCAGAACTTTATAGCTCGCAGAATAGTTTCAGTATTATTTTTTTTCTCTAGACAGTACCATGTAAGCAAATCCTGATTTATATTTAATAATGCAGGTGTTAATGTCCCTTTAGAACTTAGATAAGGATATTTTTGAATTGCCTTGAAGGTGTGCTTTTACAAATTATGTTACTGGTGGTTTTTTATGAGAGACCCAAATTGTAGCTTATGTATGGCAGACTGAAGTTCGCCTATGTGTGTATACATTGGACGTTGTGCATATTGTATGAAAGGTGACTTGAATTAAATTAATTCATCTTTCTTTGTACAAATTAGTAAGGTAATACTTTTGTTCTCCTTTCTAAAGGACATTTCAGAAATAAATTCTATTTTTTTTTTGTTAGCATAAGCTGATTGATGTCCATTTCAGGACTGCTTTTAAAAATAATTAATATTTTATACATAAATAAAAATATTTCCATGAGTAGACTTATTTTGGTTGATTGAACACATATGTTCATTTAATGAAAGCATCATCAACTTCAGGAAATGTTGCTCAATGAGGTATTCATTCCAGTCAGAATTGAAGAGGTTATTTCACAATCTGTATAATGTGTATGAATAGTTTTTGTCTCTCTTTCCCTACTTCTCATACAATTTTCATTTAACTTTTTCTTTAACTTGATTTCCTCCCATTTCTAACTACTTAGTAATCCCTTTCTCCACCCCTCTCCCTCCCCTCCCCCCAATGCCATCCCTTACTTATCTAAGATAAAATTCTTATGGTAAATAATTTTCTTAATGTGATTTTACTAGGAGGAAATTGCTTTTGGGAAGGCACTCCAGGTATGGGGAATAGTGTAAGAAAAAAGTACAGAAATGGAAAAATGTGTATTGTGAACAGGATTCAGGGAGGAAAAAAATTTGTTTCTGCGTGGAGTGTATGGATGGGAAGAGTGTTGAAAGAAGGTGAAAAAGTCATTGTGGTGCCTGATGGTGGGGAATCTTGAAAGACCATACTCCATAGAATTTTTGGAACCATTGAAGGATGCTGAACAGAAGAGTGATGTGATAAATTCTGTTCATTAAGAAGATTATTCTCATAAATTACATAAAGAATGGATTTAAAGGAGGAGGAAACATGAGACATCAGGGAGAATATTATAATAATCCATGAAAACTGGTAAACAGGAAATTGATGGTAATACGCTATCTTTTGGGATTAAAAAAAGGGGTTAGAAAGGAAATAGATTGTGTTTTGGTGTGATGGTTTTTTGGACGGGAAATAGATTGTGTTTTTGTTTGATGGTATTTTAAATAAAATTAAGTTTTTTAAAACTAGTGTTTAAAGCAATACCATTTATTTTTGGTGGGGGGAGGGAGAGAGTTTACATTTTTACCTCTTCATTTAAGAAGAATATACGTTTGATTTTTTTTTTTTTTAAAGTATATTACTTTCTGAAAATTTAGACGGGATTTTTTTTAATATATTGATTAAATAATTGATGAAATTTTTGACCTTATATATGTATATCTCAGATCTTATTTATGCATTTTTGTTTTAAAAAATAGTGTGAAAATGCAATCCATTGTTGAACTATTTCAAGAATTCAGAATCATTTTCCCATTTATGGTTTTTATTTAATCTCTTGTCTGGCAGTTTATAGCTCAAGGAGTTGCATGAAATGATTTTTTTTTTCCTTCTTTTGAAAAAGAGACACCTATTTTAAAGCTATTCCCATGTAGCTATGTAGCAGTGGAATATCTCTGAGAATTTCAAAGCAACCTTCTGATCATACATTTATCTCAGGAATGCTGTGTCAGAAATCAGAACACTCCTCATATCTTAGGAATTATCAACTTCCAAGCAATAGCTGGAAAGTATACAGTAACAGCTACATGACTGAAGCTTTGCTGAAAGGCTGCCAGGTTGCGGGCTTCTGCAAACAGCAAGGTGTTTGTGTGTATTCCCATGCCAAAAATCTTCTTTTTATCTTATTTCAAGATCCACTTTGATGATTAGTGGATGCCAAGAGCTTATCTTGATAAAGTTCAAGGCCTGATCTGGTTTTTCAGCCAGATTCCTAGAAACTAGTGTTAAAGTCAAGCATATAAATAGTCTTCTTTACTTTTTTTTTTTTTTTTTTTTTGGCAAAAATTTGGGTAAAGGGTTGTTATGAAACCACTTTAAATACAGGATATTTTAAATTACTTCTGTGAGAGGGAGATGTAGCATTCCTTACAGAGTTAATTGCTACATTTGGTTACTTTTAATAAAGTTTCCTTATTTAACTATATTAATAAAACTCTTGTGCAATAAATCTCTTTTATGAATTAAATTTTAATTTAAGATGAAATTTTAAACTTGGTTTTTAAATTATAATTTCATTAATTACCTTTATAAATCTTCCATCTTAAATTATTCAAATTGAATTTAAAAAGTCAAAAAAATTCAATTCAATTTAAAAAATTCAATTCAATATTAGATGATATTTAAATGAAGATAATTGTTGAAAGTCTATGAAATGATGCAAATTCAGCCTTTCTAAATCTTTAATTATTATATGTGTCAATTTATAAACAAAGTTTTGGGATTGACCAAATTAATCTTTACATGAAATCCTATCAATGTGTTGTAAATAAAATGTCATGTTTAAATTTTGTTATATTTTTATAATCATCTGCTAAGCAAGAAATAGTTTAATGTTTAATTTTTTTATCCTATAAATACCATTGTTTACTAAACTGAAAATGTATTGTCTTTCTTCTGTCTTTTGGAACATATTTAAAAGGCAGTGCATGTAATGTCCTTCAAGCCAGTAGCCTTCTGTGGTGCCAAAATTCAGTTCCTACATACATTTTGTTGTAGAAGGAGGGAATTCCTTAGTACAGATTTACTCTTGTAGTTATCAGGATAGATTGAAAAGGATAAAGAGGTCTTTTAGTGCAGGTTGCAAACTAACTTCATACAGTAATACAAAAGGATGTAGAACTTATATCAGCCAAAATAAGTCTTTGCTTATCCTTTTAAATTTTAATATTACATCATAAATCAACTATTACTGTACTAAAAGTAATTATACAGTAAATTAGCACACAGTAGGCAATTAATAATAGTATTTGCTTGTATGGCCTACTGAAGTGAGTTCTTAACGTGTCAGTGAATTTGGCAAGAATATGATGTTTTATGTCATATTCTAATACCTGATGTACTAAATGTTTGGGTAAACAATTGAATAATGTTCATTTGTGACCAGATGTTTCAGTTTTGTAGTAAGAAATGTCACACAACTTTTTATCTTTGCAGCCATCTTTACCGTCTAGTATAGCTGTGGAATATATTTTTTAAAAATTAAATTGATTTTTAGATTTGGTGTAGATCTTATAGAGATAATTTATTAAAGTTGATATGATCTCTGAAGTCAATTATGAGATAAATAAATTTATGATTTTTTTTTATGTTATTGAATATTCATTAATTGTGCTTCAAGCCTATAACTTTGTTTGCTTTTTAGGGAATACTTTTATGTGACCCTTCATGAAAAATGCAATTAAAAGTTTGATAAGCCATTCTATAGCAGTCTTAATTACTACACATCATGGATGTGACTGTATATTAGACCTGGCTTTATGAATCTGTTCTACTGATACAGAGACACTCAGTCTCTGATACAGACTATTGTAATGGTCAGTTTTTTATTACATATAAACCAATTTCTCTGTGGATGACTTAGACCAGCTGAACCAACCAGTTTCTATGTGAGGGATGTTTCTACTTTGGGTATCTTTATTTCAGGGCCTTCTTTGTTGGTAAAATATTAATTGAAATTGTGGAGGACATGGCATTTGGTTGTCTTAGTAGCTTTTATAGCTTTCATCTCTCAAAATTCTGCACTGGTGACTGCCAATTGTCTCAGCAAGCCCATTCTTTTAGGTATGCCTCACTTTGTTGCCGTCTCACAGTTCATCTTCTCCCTACTCTTGCTGGCAGCCCTGTTGTTGTTGTCTAATAATGGCTAAGAGCAGTTACTATAGTTTTCTAGTCCAAAATGCATCACTTACTCTGTTGTGTTTTGTCTCCCTCTGCTGCAGAGATTCTTAACCTGAATCCCATGAACTTTTTTTTCATTACTTTCATAATTTTATTTCATTATAACCAGTTGCTTTTATTGACTTATGTGCTTTATTTTATACATTTAAAAATGTTATTCTGAGAGGAGGTCCATAGATTTCACTAGATTGTCAGAAAGGTTCATAACACCAAAAACTTAAAGAATTCATATTTTAGTAGAATTTAAGCTCCTTGAGGAAAAGGTTTTTCTTTGTACTTATATTTATATTCCTAGTTCTTGGACTATCTTAAATATCTTTTTCTTTATAAAAGATGTTTTATTTATTTCATTAAATATTTTCTAATTACATATAAAAAAATTTTGGCATTCATTTAAGAAAATTTGAATTCCAAATTCCATCCATCTTTTTCTTCTTCCTTCTCCTTTGAGAGGCAAGCAATATATCTATTAGACATGTGAAATCATACAAAGGTTATCTACATATTAATTATGCTACAAGATGCAGAGACACACACAAATAAGAAAAATAAAGTAAAAGAAATACGCTTTAGTCTGCACTCATAGCTCATCATTTCTCTCTTTGGATGTGGATAGCATTTTTCACATGTTTCCTAAAAGAATTGTCTTGGATCAGAGAGGCTAAGTCATTTACAGTTGGTTATCTTCCTAATATTGCTATTATTGTGCATTATGTTCTTCCAGTTGTGCTCACTTCATTTTGCACAAGTTCATATGTGTTTTCCCAGGTTTTTCTGAAGTCATGTTGCTAATGGGCATACTCTTAATTTCTCATTTTTTGCCACCACAAAAAAAAAAAAAGCTGCTATAAGCATTTTTGTACAAATAGAGGCTTTTCCTCTTTTCTTTGATCTCTTTAGAAATCAGAACTAGTAGGGATATTCTTTGTTAAGTTTATGCACACTTTTATAACTCTTTGACCATTGTTCCAGGTTGTTCTCCCGAATGGTTGGACTAGTTCATAACTCCACCAACAATGTTTTAGTGCCCCATTTTTCCCACATCCCCTTGAACATTTGTCCTTTTCCTTTTGTCCTATTAGCCAATCTGATAAGTGTGAAGTAGTATCGCAATGTTTTAATGTGTTTCTCTAATCATTGTGATTTGTAGCATTTTTAATTTTTGATGTGAAGGATAAAATTAAAATTTTAATTTTACATTAAAACTATCTCTTGATAGTTTATTTGTTCTGAAAATCACCTATTTGTATCTTTTGACCTTTTATAAATTGTGGAATCGGTTATATTTTTATAAATTAGACTCCGTTCCTTATATTTTTGATATATGAGGTCTTTATCCGAGAAACTTGGTGTAAATTTTTTTTCTCCCAGTTTCCCATTAGCTTTCTAATTTTGGCTGTTTTAGCTTTGTTTATACAAAAATTTTTAATTTCGTGTAATCAAAATGATTCATTTTATTTCCCTTGCTTGGTCAGTTGTGTTCATGTAGTCACTTAGTGTATCTTGGTAGACAGACTCTCAAGGATTCTATTTTGTCTCCAGTTATTTTTAAAAAAATTTCTCTTTTTGTCTCTTCCTACTGAATTTATCTGTACTATATAGAAATGCTGATGATTTATGTAGGCTTATTTTATATTCTGCAATTGTTTCCATTAGTTGTTTTTTTTTTTTTTTTTTGTATGTTTGGTTTTTTTTGCTGAGGCAATTGGGGTTAAGTGACTTGCCCAGGTTCACACAGATAGGAAGTATTAAGTGTCTGAGATCAGATTTGAACTCAGTGCTCTATCCACTCCACAACCTAGCCGCCTTTCCATTAGTATTTTTAGTTGATCCTCTGGTGTTCTCTAAGTATATGTCAGACTCTTCTCATACTAGACCATCAAAATATAGAGATTACCCACCAAAATTATAGGGTTTGGGATAAGACCCCAAAAGGATATTGGAGTTACAAGCCAGTGTCTTTTGTCCCAAAAGAATTTGTAGGCATAAATCTCCAAATCAGGGGGCAAAGATTTAATTATACTGCTAAAAATGGGCTAAATACATAACAGTTGTTAGCAATGAAAAGGGGCTTTTAACAGTTAAGGAGGGGAAGACAAATTCCATAGCAATAAGTAACTAGGAGGAAGATGCCATTAAGAAGATGTCATGAGGCAAGTGTACACGATATTGTGTTAATCCTACCACGAAGGTAGCAAGGACTTTAATAGGGGAAATGTAACCTTGGGAGTTTAACATCATAAATGGGCTTTCCTGTTAACTCCCACACAGCTACCCAGGACCTCATCATTTTCCCCCTTAAACCAGGGGGACTCAAAATCTTTTGATGTGAAGGATAAGTTCTCACCTTTTGAAACTAATTCCTGCTGAGATTGGGCACAGAGTTGGGGTCCCACTTGAAGGGGTGATGAGATCACCTAGAGGCCAATGCAGCATCCAGTGGGTGCTTTTTCTCAGGCCAGTGTTGACCATCAATTGAAGATTAGCTGAAGTCTAGAGGAGACACATATAATGAGAAGGGAGGATAGGCAATAGTAGTAGTAATATAAAGTAAAATAAAAATAAAGTAATATAAAGATGGCCAAGAGTATGTATACCAAAGTGTTTAGACATTGGTTGGAAAGAATGATGGGTTGAGCAGGTTTCCATTTGGCATGGAACATGAGTAAAAGGTTTTAATCCAATTATACTTAAGAATTTAAGATTTTTCCAGATTAAACTTGAAATGTTTTGTAATAGGTAGATGACTGGTCAAATACTCATTTACCTAGTTGATAAAGAATTAGATTACACATTTTCAAATCGAAAACAGCAATATCTTATGTAGTCTTGTTATACTCATCTCTTCTACTGACTGCTTGCTTTGAGTCTAGAAATTTTTCTTAAGAGGAAAAAGCAGGGACATGATGATGGTGGGATAAAAAAAAATTTACTTTGTTTGACTTCAGGTAAGAGTCACAGTGGACGACTAACCATAGCCAGGATGGGAAACCCAGGGAACTAAGCCAGAAGAATCCTACTCTAATAATCAGTCAGAAAATTACGTCTGGAATCAAAGGTTCAAAAAAAAAATCCAAACCAATCAGTTATAGTCCCAAGAGATTTTATCTCAAATAGCAAGTCTTACCAATCAAAGCCTTTGTAAATCCTCTGCAAAACTAAGCTAATTTCTTTAGGTACTCTATAAACTAAACTCTTAGGAGGCTGATGACTTTGTTCTCTTGGTTTAAAGAAAACTGGGAAGTTTATAAAATAAAGGAATTTAAAAGGAACCCCAGAGAAGGAGTTGAGCCTGTTGCTTTTCCTTTTAGTTTTACTTCTTTCGTTTCAAAGTAAGGCCCGTTTTCTTTTCCTTTGTTCCACCCCTCCCACCTCCCACCCCACCCCCCCCTTTTTTTTTTTTTCTTTTTTAATCCTATAACTAAAATACTTTTGAGCATCCAGGAAGGCTTGTTAAATCTTCAATGAGCTACGCTTGGTGAGTTACATGCTCAAGCATACTTCCTTTGATTGGGGTCTTGGAAACACTTGCAGTTTTTGGCATGTTCCCTTTGGGAACACTTATTATTTTTACATGTCCAGGACATTTTTTTCCAGGGAAGATGAATTGTTTGGATTTAGTAACTGCCAAAAGTGTGTGTGTATACAATGTATTGTTGGATTCTGTTTTCTAATCCATTTTATCTGCTTCAGTTTTACAGGTGACGTCATACCATTTATATTCACAATTATATGTATTTCCCTACCTCCTATTTCTACTATATATCTTTATCCCTTTTTATCTTATTTGTTCTCTAAAGTTTGTTTGCTTTTGATTAATATTCCTTTATCCTCTCTCTCTTCTATATCCCTCTTTTTTGTTTTCCCTCTCCCCTCCTACTTTCCTATTTGTTAATATATCTTTCTATACCCAGTTAAGTTTATTGATATACAAGTATATTGATATACTCTTCTGACTTTGAATCAGTTTAGATATGAATGAGGTTCAAGTGTTGCCCTTTTTCCCTCTCTCCATTTTCTTTTCCACAGCAAATACTCTTCCTACTGTGTCTCTTATATGAGATAATTTTCCTCATTCTTGTTCTCCTTTCTTCTTTTAGAGCATCATTCTTTCTCACCCATCCATTTCTTTAAACATAATTTCAACATAATTCACTCACTTCACTCTATGTAGAATCCTTCTAAGTACCATCATAATGATAAAGCTCTTAAAAGTTACGAGTCATTTTTTTTTTTAAATTTAAATTTTATTTTATTTAATAATAACTTTGTATTGACAGAATCCATGCCAGGGTAATTTTTTACAACATTATCCCTTGCACTCGCTTATGTTTCGATTTTTCCTCTCCCTCCCTCCAACCCCCCTCCCCCCCATTTGGCAAGCAGTCCTATATATGTTAAATATGTTGCAGTATATCCTAGATACAATACATATTTGCAGAATCGAACAGTTCTCCTGTTGCACAGGGAGAATTGGATTCAGAAGGTAAAAATAACTTGGGAAGAAAATCAAAAATGCAAATAGTTCACATTCATTTCCCAGTGTTCCTTCTTTGGGTGTAGCTGTTTCTGTCCATCATTTATCCATTGAAACTCAGTTAGGTCTCTTTGTCATAGAAATCCACTTCCATCAGAATACATCCTCATACAATATCATTGTCAAAGTGTATATTGATCTCCTGGTTCTGCTCATCTCACTCAGCATCAGTCCATGTAGGTCTCTCCAAGCCTCTCTGTATTCATCCTGCTGGTCATTCCTTACAGAGCAATAATATTCCATAACATTCATATACTACAATTTACCCAGCCTTTCTCCAATTGATGGGCATCCATTCATTTTTCAGTTTCTAGCCACTACAAACAGGGCTGCTACAAACATTTTGGCACATACAGGTCCCTTTCCCTTTTTTAGTATCTCTTTGGGGTATAAGCCCAGTAGTAGCTCTGCTGGATTAAAGGGTATGCACAGTTTGATAACTTTTTGGGCATAATTCCAGATTGTTCTCCAGAATGGTTGGATTCGTTCACAACTCCACCAACAATGCATCAGTGTCCCCATTTTCCCGCATCCCCTCCAACATTCATCATTATTTTTTCCTGTCATCTTAGCCAATCTGACAGGTGTGTAGTGATATCTCAGAGTTGTCTTAATTTGCATTTCTCTGATCAATAGTGATTTGGAACACTCTTTCATGTGAGTGGTAATAGTTTCAATTTCTTCATCTGAAAATTGTCTGTTGATATCCTTTGACCATTTATCAATTGGAGAATGGCTTGATTTTTTATAAATTTGAGTCAGTTCTCTATATATTTTGGAAATGAGGCCTTTATCAAAACCTTTAATTGTAAAGATGTTTTCCCAGTTTGTTGCTTCCCTACTAATCTTGTTTGCATTCGTTCTGTTTGTAAAAAGGCTTTTTAATTTGGTATAATCAAAATTTTCTATTTTGTGATCAGTAATGGTCTCTAGTTCATCTTTGGTCACAAATTTCTTTCTCCTCCACAAGTCTGAGAGATAAACTATCCTATGTTCCTCTAATTTAGAATCTCGTTCTTTATGCCTAGGTCATGGACCCATTTTGATCTTATCTTGGTATATGGTGTTAAGTGTGGGTCCTTGCCTAATTTCTGCCATACTAATTTCCAGTTATCCCAGCAGTTTTTATCAAATAATGAAATCTTATCCCAAAAGTTAGAATCTTTGGGTTGGTCAAACACTAGATTGCTATAGTTGACTATTCTGTCTTGTGAACCTAACCTTTTCCACTGATCAACTAATCTATTTCTTAGCCAATACCAAATGGTTTTGGTGACTGCTGCTTTATAATATAATTTTAGATCAGGTACAGTTAGACCACCTTCATTTGATTTTTTTTTTCATTAATTCCCTTGAGATTCTCTACTTTTTGTTGTTCCATATGAATTTTGTTGTTATTTTTTCTAGATCATTAAAATATTTTCTTGGAAGTCTGATTGGTATAGCACTAAATAAATAGATTAGTTTAGGGAGTATTGTCATCTTTATTATATTCGCTCAGCCTATCCAAGAGCACTTAATATTTTTCCAATTATTTAAGTCTGACTTTATTTGTGTGGAAACTTTTTTGTAATTTTGCTCAAATAATTCCTGACTTTCCTTTGGGTAGGTAGATTCCCAAATATTTTATGCTATCATCAGTTATTTTGAATGGAATTTCTCTTTGTATCTCTTGCTCTTGGATTTTTTTGGTGGTGTATACAAAACCTAAGGATTTATGGGGATTTATTTTGTATCCTGCTACTTTGCTAAAATTATGAATTATTTCTATTAGCTTTTTATTAGAATCTCTGGGATTCTCTAGGTATACCATCATATCATCTGCAAAGAGTGATAGTTTGGTTTCCTCAATGCCTACTCTAATTCCTTTAATCTCTTTCTCGACTCTTATTGCAGAGGCTAGTGTTTCTAATACAATATTGAATAATAATAGTGATAGTGGGCAACCTTGCTTCACTCCAGATCTTACTGGGAAAGGTTCCAGTTTTTCCCCATTGCATATGATGCTTACTGAAGGTTTTAAATATATGCTCTTGACTATTTTAAGGAAAAGTCCTTTTATTCCTATGCTCTCAAGTGTTTTTATTAGGAATGGCTGCTGGATTTTATCAAATGCTTTTTCTGCATCTATTGAGATGATCATATGGTTTTTGTTTGTTTGGTTATTGATATAGTCAATTATGTTAATAGTTTTCCTAATATTGAACCAGCCCTGCATTCCTGGTATAAATCCTACTTGGTCATAGTGTATTATCCTGGGGATGATTTTCTGTAATCTTTTTGCTAATATTTTATTTAAGATTTTAGCATCAATATTCATTAGGGAGATTGGTCTATAGTTTTCTTTCTCTGTTTTCAGCCTACCTGGTTTAGGTATCAGTACCATGTCTGTGTCATAAAAGGAGTTTGGTTGGACTCCTTCAATCCCTACTTTTTCAAATAGTTTATTTAGCATTGGAGCTAATTGATCTTTAAATGTTTGATAGAATTCACATGTAAATCCATCTGGTCCTGGGGATTTTTTCTTAGGGAGTTGATTGATAGTTTGTTCTATTTCTTTTTCTGAGATGGGAGTGTTTAGGATATTTACTTCTTCCTCTGTTAGTTTAGGCAAGCTATATTTTTGGAGGTATTCTTCTATTTCATTGAAGTTGTCGAATTTATTGGCGTAAAGTTGGGCAAAGTAACTCCTAATTATTGCCCTAATTTCCTCTTCGTTAGTGGTGAGTTCTCCCTTATGAGTCATTTTTTTTTTAAAGGAATTTAAACTTTTCAACTTTATTGAATCCTTTATGATTTTTCCCCCTCTTTTATTCTTTTTCACTTGAGTCTTTTATTTGAAAGTGAAATTTTATATTTAGCTTTGGGCTTTTAATCAGGAATGCTTGTTAGTCTATTTCATTAAATATCTTTCTTCCTCTCTCCCCCATGAAAGATTATACTCAGTTTTGCTGGTTAGGTGATTCTTGGGTATAATCTCAGCTCTTGCAATATCATATTCCAAGTTATCTGCTCTTATAATGCATAGCTGTTGTGTCTTGTGTGTTTTTGACTATAGTCCCATGTTATTTGAATGATTTCTTTCTTAAAGCTTAAAGCTTTTTCTCTTTTACCTAGAAAGTCTGGCATTCCTGGGTATTTTAATTTCGGGATCTCTTTCAGGTGGTAATTGTTAGATTCTTTCAATTTGTATTTTACCCTTGGTTCTAGGACATTAGAGTAGGGTTTTTTTTTTTTTTTTTTTGATAATTTAGGTTCTTATTTTATTAATTATGGTTTTTAGATAATCCAGTAATTCTTGGATTATCCTTTTTTGATTTGTTTTCCAGGTCAGTTGTTTTTTCATTGAGACTTTTCATAATTTTTTTCTAATTTTTGATTTTATGTTTTATGGTTTGGATTTAATAATTGTCCAGAGTTGACCATATTCATTTGAGCTGGTGAACACTGATTTGTGCCAAAAAATTTGACCAGTGTTCCTATATACACTTATAAAGACTAGCCCTTCTTACTGAACCTAAGTGGACTTGAATGTATAGAATTTCAAGTTATTTTTCAAAACCAACTTTCCCAAGTGAAATATACACAGGTTTGGGATGATTTGCTCTTAGGGTTTCACATTATCATTATTCTTTATTAATTTGGATATCCAGAAATTATTCCATGTGATAGTTGACATTTGACTATGAGAAATGGCTCTTGAATACACAAATGCTAAGGGAATACATTTAAGTTTTATATTCCATTGCAATAAAATTTTTTTTTGCATAAAGAAATTTATACTGGAGAGAAATCATTTGTACTGATGTTGGAGCAGCCAGTTGTTGAGTCCAAACTTCACATAATAAAAAATGAAAACCCCTTTGAATATTAAAAAAAGGCTATTTAATCCATAGTTTGTAAATATGTAAATAAAAAAAATTATTTTCAGGAAAAAAATAACGGGAATTGTTATATCTTTTAACAATATACTTAATAGAAACTAAAATAAGTATTGGAGAAATGAGTACCTTTTTATAATACTCTTTGGCTTGAGGGGCTCAGGTGGCTATTAGGTCTATTTTTTTTTTTGGTATATAGTTAACATTGGCAGTCACCCTTATAATGATGTGACACCCGCTACTCCCAAGTATATTGAATAGTCATGTCTCCTAGCACAAGGGAGTTTGATTTAATTGTATAGAGTGCCCACTCTTATGTATTAAGAATTGAAGACAAATAGAATATATTTTTTTTTCTTCTGCAGGTTTGCTTTTGAAAATTCAACAACAGTTTAAGTGTATTTTGGGAGAAAAAGATTTAGATTTTTAAAATGATTATCAGGGTTAAATATCTACATAATTTTATTTTAAATACTGAATATTTTAAAGGTATTACGGGAATACTTTCATTTTACAGTTATTCTGTCAACAAAAGATGTGATTAAATAAATTGAATGTTGAAGACTTTAGGATTATGGTTAACACCAGGTAATTAAAAGTAAGCACTGCTGTGGGAGAGCATTATATATCAGCTGTTCTCTTTACCTCATTAGCTAGAGCTTTTTTTATGTTTATGGAGCAAACTTCAATTAAAAATGGCTTTAACAAGGTCTTTTAGATATTCGACATAACATATTATAATGTAATTAAAATTAGTATGGTATAAATACCTGTCTCTTAAAAACACATCATATATATTTTCTTAATTTTACAACATTTTGCATCCATCTTGATTCTTCTGGTTTACTATACTCTAAATAAAACTAACCATCAAGTGACAGTTTTTTAGAATTTAGAACTCTATCTACATTAAATTCTTATGATAATGACTTTTTGTTGTTCAAGTGTTAGTGAAGCTTTTGTTGGAAGATTTAGTAAAAAAAATTTTCCTATTTGAAATTTCAAAAAGTTTTGGTTTTGTTTGGAACTCCTTAAAAAAAAAAAAATTACTGTCATATTCAAGGAGAAATTTTTTAAAAAGAAAAACTTTAATGTTTTCTGTTACATTTCTAAGAGTTACTTCTTTTTTATCATTTCAAGAAAAGAATACATTATGTAGTGGAAAGAATCCCAGAGTTGCAGCCAAAAGGCTCAGAAAATAGCATTTTACCTTATTACCTATGTCAGCCTGATAAAATCATTTTTCCTGGACTTCAGTTTCCTCACCTCTATTATAAAGGCTGTCCTATTTTTAAATTTCATAAATAAAGTCTTATTCAGGTCCTAGAGTAAATACTAGTTGGAAAGATGTAAATTTAAATATTGCATTTTTCAATGGTTTATGATTACAAGTACTAAAAGATTCAAGTAACTAAATATTCTTTAAGAACATTAGAAGGCAAAATCAAAAATAAAAAGACTCAATGTTAAATAACATCATAGTATTGCCTGTTAACTTTTTAGCAACGGCTAGTTGACATTATTATTATCATCATATTTGTAGTATGGAGTAAAGGTATCATTTCTTAATAATACAGGTAGGATTTTTTTGGGGGAAGCTGTTATATGTATTTTTTACTTACTTGTTGATCTTTTTTTCAGGAGTGTTATTGTTGCAACAAAAAAACCTACTATTTCACCTTCTGCTCCTACAAATGTGCCTACCAATGCTGTTAGTGTTGTTTCTTCAGTTGATTCTAATCAGGCCTCAGACTTGGTGGGAGCATCTCCTGGTGAGTTAGTATAAAAAAGAACTAATCAATCTAAGTGTTAAGTTTTTTTTTTTTCCCTGTCTATTAAACTAGTGTTTGAAGCAATATCATTTATTTTTCTTTCACAATTATAGTAACTCCTTTTGTTTTTGTGCTGATAATTGACTTATTTTACAATTAATTTTTATTATACTTATAATAAGCAGAATTAATAAAATATGTTATGAGATATTCTTTTCTAAAACTATTAATTAAGTACTGTCTATTGATAGTTTCTAATCTTGGTTTAGAGACAATTTTTGTGATTTGCTGGCAAAAATGTTTTTCCACTTGCTTTTTGTATTTTACTCAGACATTTGACACTTTGATATACCTACTGTAATGATATATCTACTGTAATATATAGTCTTCTATTCTTTAGACCAAGAAATATATTTTGGAGCTCCCAGTTCCTTTATTTTCCTAATTATTCCAGTTTCCATAAATGAAAGTAGAGAAAAAAAGAAATTCTTAGCTGCATGCTGCTGGGATTTGCCTCTTATATCATTTCTTTGTTCCTTCAGTTAATATTTTCAGAACAAATGTGATTTTTTTGTATGAAGTATATCTTTATTCAAAGGTTCACTTACTGATGAACAGAATTGAATGGGTTCCTAAACCATGGCATATCAGCCATTGTTTTTGGTCAGGATTCTTTTTGATTCTTCCTGTGAGAAGTATTTAGATGATTGCTTTCATTGTGTACATTGTGCTTTTGCTTTTGCATTACTTCCTATAAATTTTTCCATATTTCTCTCAGTTGTTCATAATTGTCATTCAGCTTAGTAGTATTGCATTGCATCCATAATTTGTTCAGCTCTTCCTCACTTGCTAGGTATGTGGCTATATAGTACAATGGATCTGGGACACTGGTTCTGGAATTAAAAAGTCCCGAGTTAAAATGTGACCTCAAGACACTACTGCTGTGAGATCCTGCACAAATCACTTATTTTCTTTATTTGTCTTAGTTTCTTAATCTGGAAAATGGGGATCCCAATAACACCTACCTCCTAAGGTTGTTGTGTACATATAAATAATATGTATATTATATAATATATGTAATATATAAAATGTGCAATATATAAATAAATATATTTTACAAATATATTGTAATTTTACAATTAATTTTTATTATACTTACAATAAGCAGAATTAATAATTGTGATTACCAAAATTTACAGTGGTTATTTCTAGATGAGGAGTCCTGAATCGTCACTAAATTTGACTAACAAGAGTAAACTGAAATCAGTTTTTGCTGTTGCTTTTTCAATACTTAGTGAGAGTGGTTGTAGGGCAAAGAGAGTAACAATTCTTTTAATTCTACTCTCCTTACTCTTGTTAAAGTTCTTTAAACTCTAATTTTCCATGGTTGGCTGATTATTTCAGGTAAGGTCAGTTAGACCGTGTTCTTTTTATTAGTGAGTTTGCTGTCTGAAAAGGACTGAATGAGCTGCTCCTTCTCATTGGTCCAGAGGCAAATGCTGCTAATGGCTATAAAGCTGTCGGCCTGTCTTCATTATAATTTAGTAATAGTGTGTGCTCTGCCGACTTCCTAGAGTAAATGTTAGAACTTCATTGGTTTGCTGTATGCTGAGGAAAATATTTTCCTCTTATTCTAAATTTATTGCCCTTTAATTTCATTTTATGGAGCAGAGTAAATAGGATCTTCTGATTGCTTTTAACTGTACTCTTCATAATTTAAACTCTTCTGTCTTCTGAAACCAGGTTACTGTACGGGACTTTGTTAGCTGAGGAATATGGACTATGCTTTTGATATGAACTATATTAAAGAAATTTTTTCTAACACATATTTGATGTCTTAAATCTCTTCAATCCAAATAAATGCAGCATGAAATAAAATAGTAGGAGTATGGAGGTTTAAGTTAAAAGAAAGAATTCTTCATCTCTGAGAATTTTAATTCCATAAATTTGAATACCTCCTTTGTGAAAAGGTACTGTTTTGGAATGCAAACATCATTAAGATATAATAACCTACCCCTCCCCCTGTCCAAAAAAACCCAAAACTGTTTAGTAGTAGGGAATGGAAGGTATATCTACAAATAAATACATTACATACAACATTAAATTACTGACAAATTAGCTTCTCAGGTCTTTAGTTGTTTCATCTATAAAACTTAAGACTCATTATTTTATCTTTTAGTTTTATATTTTGATATTCTGAAATTTCCACAAAATGCTGTCCAAGTTCAAAAGATTATATTTAAAGGAACCAACATTTAGACTTTTAATTACAAAGAGAAATCACAACCAAACAGTATTAGAAAACTTCTAGACAAAATAGACCATTTTGACTATAAAATGTAAAAACCTTTCTTACAAAAGAGTTCCATTTATTTCCTGAAAGAAGATAGTCTTGTGTGAGAAAAACCTCTTTATGTGACACCTGATAAAATCTCATATCCAAAGTATGTAGGTAATTTAAACAAATACATTAACTCACGAGGTAATCCTCAAGAGCTGAGTTTTTTGATGAATATGAACAGCTTTCAAATACAACAATAGAATATTCTAACAATTGATATGAAAAAATGTTAGAAATTGGTAGTACTAACGAAATCAGAATTGGAAGAAATACTTGGGTTTCACCTCATATTATTACATTGGAAATGGTGATAAAAAGTAGAAATAGTCAATGTTGGGGGGAAATAGTTTTACTAATAAATTGTTTGAGGAAGCAATGATTTTTCTAATGAAATTTAAAAAAATAGATTTTTTTTTTACATTTCTTCACATGTAATGTTAGCTTTTGGTCCTATATATAGAAGATTATTCTCCTATATTCATTATAGTATTTTGAGGATACATCAGTTTTATATTTGTAAAAGATTTTAGCTGTATCTGTTGATATAATAATGTTTGGGATTATTTAGGTTTTTTTAAATGATTATGTTAATTTTCCTATTGTCAAATCATTCCTTTTTTTCTGGTTTAGTTATAAGGACTCTAATTTGCTTATAGAAACTATATGGTAGGGATTCTTTCTTACTTAATTTTTAAAAAGCATAGATGTTTGTTATTCCTGAAAAGCATTATATTATTTTTCTCAAAATTTATCTGAATCACTTAGGTACTTTGTGGAGTGTGGATCGTTTTTTGATAGCAAGAGTTTTTAATTAGGGGCTACGAACTTCTTTTAAAAATATTTTTATACTGAAATTTGATTTTTTTGGGTAATCCTGTATATTTTATTTATTTGAAATCATTGCTCTGACAAGAAAGTACTTCAATTTCACCAGATTGTCAAAGGAGACCATTGCATAAAAATGTTTTAGGAACCTTTATCCTTTATGTCTGTTTCAGTTTCCTTCTTGAAATTGATTCATTTAGGGACTCTTTTTTTGGTTATATCTTAGTTTTATTGGCATATAGCTGCATATAGTATATTCTAATAATTCTTTTTATTTCCTTATTATTGAGATAACTACATAGTGAAGTTAGGAAAACCTTAGTTCACATCTGGACTCAAACTCTTACTGATTCTATGATCATGGGCAAGTTACTTAGTTAACTTCTATTTGCTTTATTTTCCTCATCTGTAAAATGGGGATAATAATAATAGCACCCATTTCCCATCTTTGTTCTGAGGATTATATGAAATAATAACTGTAAATAATTTAACACAGGGTCTGGCATCTAAGAACAGGTTATTGCTATTATTATTTCATCTTGTTCATTTTTTATTTTGTTAATTTTTCTATCTCTTTTTAATCAAATTGTCTAAAAGTTTTCTAGAAATTGGAGGGGGAATATTTAGTTTTATTACTTCTTTATTCTTTTTTGTTTGTTTTTCCAAATTGTCTCTTCTAATTTTAAAGATTTTTTTCATTGACGCTGAACTTCATTGGTAGAGGAAGTTTCTTTCTCAGACTTCCCTACACTTGTGAAATTAGAGGTTGTGTGTGTGTGTGTGTGTGTTTGTGTGTGTGTTTGTGTATTTTTAATGCCATATATCAACATACTGTCAGCCTTTGTACCTTTGATCTATTTCAATGAACCATTATTTTTAATTACATTAGTTTTGGCAAATGACAATGATATTAAAGGAAAGCATCAATAAAACTTTAAAAATGGGCTAGAAGTACAGACATTGCCATTAGAAGCAGTTAATTTTGAGACATGAAGCCAAGATGATAGATTAGTTGAAAGAAGTTTAGTGATGATGAACTGTAATTTTCTGTCTTCCTTTCCTCTTTCCACTCAACAGATCTAGAAAATGGATCTGACCAAATCTTTCTAGGGAAATCTAAGGAAAACATGCTGAATCATTTTCCCCCCGCCCTAGCCCATGTGGACATAGGAAAACAGATTTCTGGATACTGGGAATTGAACCTAGTCAAGAGTGTAGTGTATAGAGCCTTCAAGTGTAAAGAGAGACTGGACAAAAGGGCAAGAGAAAATCTGAGATTCCTATTGGGATAACACAACTTTATGTAGGGTATGGAATTAGGTGCTAGCTGGCAGCTTTATCACTTTCCTTCTAGGTCTGGTCACAGATGTGTGGCCGACTCATGTGGAAACCTGTACCTAGGGGTGAGATTCTGGAATTGCTAGTTGTCCTTTGTTCTCAAAGACGACCAAAATGACATCACTATGTTGGAGTCGAGTTGCAGTGGGTCCAACTGTGGCTGATCAGACCAAGAAGAGCTCAGAACACTCTGCTATGGATCGGACCTAAATAGTCCCTATGAACATTCAGGATGGACTCTCTAACTCTGCACATCTCACATTTTTTTCTGAGCTAATTCATGTCAGTTTTGCTCACAGAGTACCACACCTTCACTGATGAGGACATGCCGTGCTGGGCAGTCCTGTGCCCGTGTTTGCCATGTCATACATTTTTTTTTTTTACAAAGTTCTTAAAGGAAACCTTGAATAAGCCCTTGTGCTGCTTTTTTTTTAATTTTAATTTTAATTTTATTTTATTTAATAATAACTTTATATTGAGAGAATCCATGCCAGGGTAATTTTTTAAAACATTGTCCCTTGCACTCGCTTCTGTTCCGATTTTTCCCCTCCCTCCCTCCACCCCCTCCCCTAGATGGCAAGCAGTTCTATATATGTTAGATATGTTACAGTATATCCTAGATACAATATATGTTTGCAGAACCGAACAGCTCTCTTGTTGCACAGGGAGAATTGGATTCAGAAGGTGTACAATGACGTCAGCCCAGCAGCTCTGTAGGCCTTCCATTTGGTAGTCAGTGTAATCTCTCTCCTCTCCCACATGTTCCTTCGGAGCCTCCCAATCACTGAGCTAGCTCTGGCAATCCTTGTGTCACTCTCATTATCAAGGTGGACGTTGCTGGAAAGTTCACTGCCAAGGTAAGAGAACCCACAGCATTCAAAACTTCACTATTTACTGTAACCACATGGTTCCACGTATAGATAGTGTGGTGCTGGCTGAGGGAGGTTTTCTTGGTGTTGATCATTAACCGGGATTAGCACAAGCAGCAGAAAATCAATCTATACTTTGTTGCCTTTCAGTTTCCAAAGTTGTTTTGAGTGCCCAATCATCTGCAAACAGAAAATCATGCACCAACAGTGTCCCCACTTTGGCTTTGGCTTGTAGTCTTTTCAAGGTGTGGTAGCTGACCAATTCGATTCCATGTTTGTACTCATTGAAGAAGTTTGACAATGTGACTGAAAACATCACGCTAAATAAAGAGTATGGGAGTCCCCAGCCCTGTTTCACTCCCCTGGTGACTGGGGAAGCTTGAGAGCACTGTCCACTGCCCAGAGTCCAGGCGAGCACGCCATCATAAACCTGATGTGTCATACTGATGAACTACTCTGGGCAGCCACATTTTGGCATAATTTTACCGAAGCCCTCACAACCGACAGTATCGTCAGGTCTACAGTTGTTGTCCACAGACCTCTGTTCTGCTCTTGGAACTTTTTCCTAGAGTTGTCAGGCAGTAAACGTATATCGATTTCTCCTCGATCCCTTCTGGCCCACACTGGCTCTCAAGTAGATGATTTTTATTTAGGTATGGGGTCAGCCTATTAAAGAGAACTCCAGCAAGAATCTTGCCAGCAATGACTAAGAGTGAGACCCCCTGTGATTGCCACAGAACAATTTTTATAAAGAAAGATAATGGAGGTATTCTGAACTCCTGGGACATAACCTCCTCTTGCCATATAATCTGGAAAATTTCAGTCAGCTTTTGTATGAGCAGTGGACTTCTAAATCTCTGTTGGAATAGAATCGGCCCTGGCGCATTACACATGAAAGCAGCCTCTTCTTCAATTGGCACTTCAGGTAGGGAGTGATTGATTTCAACTTGAGCTAAGCAATCAGTGCTTAAGCTAAGCAACACAGCTAAGCTTCAGCAGTGATTGATGATGGTCTGTTGAGAAGACTGTGGAAGTGTTCAGCCCACCTCTGTCCTCATGTCCTTATCACTAATCAGCGTGACACCATCAGCACAGAGTAGCTAAGATGCATCACAGGTCTTTGGTCCATAAAGAGCCTTCAGTGCATCAAAATGCTTTGGATTGTTACGATCATCATAAAACTGAATTTCATCTGTCTTCTTACTGAGCCAAGAATCTTATATCTCTCTATTGTTTTGTTGATGGAATTGAATGCTATCTCCTTAAAGATAGCTGGTGACCCTATGGAGTTCTCGTTTTTTACTTAGCAGCTTCCGAATTTCTCCATCATTTTCATCAAACCAGTCTTGATGTTTGTGAGTGTTCTGACCCAGAAGAGTAAAATAGTGCTGTATAGCAAATCTCTGAGAGCCATCCACTCCTTTTCTCCTCCATTGTTGCCAACTCTGTGTTGGCTCAACTTACACCTTGCAAGATAGCAACCACTGTTTCCTCTCAGAGAAGCACTCTAATATGCTGACACTAATTCTTCTAGTACTCTGGCCTGGGGGCCTCCACTTTTGTTGAATATGAATATTCATCTTGGAGAGGAAAAGTCTGCTCAGACCTGCGCTCAGCAATACATATAGCTTTGATCGCTCCCACATCCTGTCTCTTCTCCTTACAATTACATAGTCTATTAAATGCTACTGTTTGCTGTGAGGATGCATCCACGAAGTTTTATTGTGTTTAGTAAATGGAACACAGAGTTGAGGATAAGGTCATTAGATACACAAGTCTTCAATAGTAAATGACTATTGTTGCAATTTCCAACTCCATTCCTCCCAAAGACTCCCTGCCGTGTCTGGTAGTCTGAGCCTAACTCTAGCATTAAAGTTGCCCAGAATTATAAACTGGTACTTTTTTGGCACATTGATGATAAGGGTCTCCAGGTCTTCAAACATTTTTCTTTGACCTCATCGGGATTTGTCACGGTGGGAGCATAGGCACTGATGACGGTGGCATGGTGTTTTCCTGCAAGTGGCAATTGCATTGTCATGAACCTGTCATTCGCTCCTTTTGGATGACCATTAAGTTTGGTTAGTAGATTAGTTTCGATTGCAAAACCTACACCAGCTTCACGGCCCTCCCTTTCACTGTGACCACTCCAGCAAAACATGTAACCAGCTTCTACTTCAGGAATCTGGCTTCATTTGCCAGCTTTGTTTCATTGAGGGCCTATTTGGACGTGATACCTGTTGCGTTCTCTCTCTAAGAGTCGTTCTCCTTTCAGGTCTACTAGATTTTGTGTTGTCTATAAGTGTACATATATTCTTTGTATCAGTGGTGAGAGGAAATCAGCTTTTCAGAAGCTTTTATACATTTTAAGTGTCTCAGTCATAGAGCAGGATCCCTGAATGCCATGGTAACCAGGCCAGGGTTGAGTAAGCAGATAAGTTTTGGGGCACCTTTTCTAGTCCCTTCTTCACTCATGGAGGTGGGCAGTGCGATCCTTAACAGGCTGCTCAGACATCCAGGGGCTGCAGCTTCCAGTAAGAAGACAGCCCTATGCACCATCCCTGTGCAGCGTTGTGACCCCAGCACCTGCTGCTTCATCACTCATCTATAATCATGGGGCTTTGAGAGAGGTAGAAATGGTAAAATGCAATGCTGCTGTCGTTTGATTTGTGCTTAAGTTGGATGTAAATGAGGTAGAGTCGCACAAAGTTGTCAGCCTCACTCTCTCTTGCAGACCCATCACTGCCCATTAGCAGGACAGAGTCAAGACCGCTTGGTGATGATTCCAGATGCAGGGGATGACCTTGGCATCTGTGATGTATGACCAAGCTCTAAGGGCTCCACAACACCTTCTTCATCTGCTTTCATGGCCACTGGAACAAGTTGTTCTCATCTGTTCATTTCATCAGGGGAAGTCTTTACATGCCTGGGGTAGACACCCCCCAACACACCATGGGGTTTAAGACCCTTTGGTGACCTTCAAACCAGTTTAGTCAAAATGATTTATTGAGATGTGGCCCTGTGCATGCTACAGAATTTTGGAGCCATAGGTAAGAGTTAGGTGGATCTGGTGGTCATCAAAAGTGGATTGTCGCCCTATAAAGCATTTAGTAATCTTAACACAGAGATACCAGTTTTCCCTGAGTAGTCCTTATACATACCCCTTATACCCGAAGGGTCAGATTCTGGAGTAAAGAAAGTTTATAGGCCTTAAGTTTTTCAAGACAAAGAGAAGCAAATTCAGAAGGCAGAAACAGTGATATGCCTTGGACCTTTGTAGTAGAATGAGGTCCATCTTCTAATCTCAAATGAAATCTGCAGAGGAAGAACCAGTGCAAGAGTCTCTGATGAAAGAGGAGCCTGCAGTTCTACTACTGTGAATCTCAGCAGACCCTTCCAACTGCTGGTTAATAGAAACTGAGTCCAGCAGTATTGTTTGCTATTGCTGAGTCTCAAATTCAGTTCAGAAATTTTCGGTTTGGGGATAGCGATTAGGCTTTGCCCTGGATCTGACCACTCAGACCACTTCATGCTTGAAGATCCTCAGACTGGATGGATTGTACCTGGGAGCATCTAATAATAACATTCAGAAAGCATCAACATGTCCAGCCCACATCTTCTCTCCAAAAGTTCATAGAACCCAATCTGATAACAGTTCTTATCCATTAACAAAAAAAGAATCTCACCATAAAAATTTAGGGTGACAAGGATGTTTAAGAGACAAATCTAGAAGAGAGTGACTCTAAAACATTTACAAACAAACTTCAAAGGAAAATACATCTCAGGCACAAATTTAAGGGCAATTCCTGAAAGAGTTTTGAAACTAGAAATTTTTTTAAAAACATTTTTAAGAAATGAAATTTACAGAGTAAATAATTAGAGAAAAGAATAAGCATTATGAAAAAATAGAATTGGAGTGGGAAATAATCTGGGAACTAACTGCTTAGCACAGGCTTTTCCTGAAAATTATAATGGACCCAATAGAATCCAATAACTCCCCAAGGCAACAAGAAATAATAAAGTCAGAGCACTGAAAAAAATAAAAGGAGATTTAAGATATTTCACAGCACAAACAGTTGCCCTGGAAAACTGGATCTAGGAGAAGATAATCTATGAAGTTGAACTATCTGAAAAATATGAGTCTTCTCTTCCCCACAAAGAAAAAAGAAGAGAATCCTAGAAGAGAATCTTGAACTTCATAGTTCAAGAAATCTTAAAGGAAACTGCCTAGACCTTTTAGAACCAAAGTGTAAAGTAGAAATAGAAAGAGTCCAACCTTCTTCTCTGGGCAAAGAAATTCCAAAATAAAACTCCCAGCAACAATGTAGTTAAATCAAAGAAAAACAAATCTGTAGGTATTAGAAAGAAAAATTCGGGTAACAAAGAGCCAGTCAGGACCATCCATGTTTTAGCAGCCACCTCTGAAAAGGAATAGAGAGCTTGAAATGTAATATTCTGGAAAACAAAGACATAGAGTCTTAAGAATAACTTCATCAGCAAAACTAAGTATAATTCTACTTTATCATCCTTCTGAACTTCTGAATGAACTTTTAGGAATTTGATGGAGAAATCAGAACTAAGTAGAAACTCTGAAGAATAAACAAAGGAATCAAGCAAAACATTAAAAAGTAAATGTGAATCATTAAGAGCAAATATGGATAAACTACTTAGATTGTAACATGCGGAAATACTACAACCCCATTATCATTTGGAGTCACAGAGTGTAATTACTGGAAAATCTCATTCAGTGGTTCTATTATATCTTGATCTTAAAAAATAAATGAAAAGAGGGGACAAGAGAATTCATTTTGGTGGAAGAAGGAAAAAGAAAATTAAGAAAAAACTATTTTATGTAATTAGAGTATTCAGATAGATGTGTATATGAGGAAAGGTGATAAGAGGCTAATATTTTAACCTTATTTTCAAATGAAATGATCAGAGGAGGGAAGATCTTTTTTTTTGTACAGTTGGGTACAGAAATATTTTTCACCATGTTTAACCCAAATTACCTGCTGTCTTGGAGAAGAGAAAGGAGGGGAAAGAGGGAGATTTGGAACAAGTTTGGCAAAAGTCATTGTTGAACACTATCTTTTCATGTATTTGGAAAAATAAAATACTTAAAATATTATTAAAAAAAAGAAATATAATTCAATCTGGCAGTGAAGGGGAACAAATAAATGAGAACAACAATAGATTAAGGTGGGAATTAGTCCTAAACTAAGTAAACTTTAAGGATGTTCAAAAACATGTTGCTTCTTTTGAGGTGACGAAGAATGGGAAACTGAGGAGCTGAGGAGATAAACAAATTATGTTATAGTAATGTAGTAGTAGAAATATGATAGAATACTATTATGTTTAATGAAATTATAAAAGGAATACGTTCAGATTCCTTGGAAAATTTGTATGAACTGATTCAGAATGTAGTGAGCAGAACAAGAATACTTTTTGTCCAGAATCCTATACAGCAATTATGTGTCTGAAGTCTAATCTGAAGTTCAACACTTTTATTATTGCACTACTTCACTGCATTCTAAGACTGTTGATTTGTAAGATCAAATAAGCTATTTATTCACTTATGTAATTTATCTTATTAGTCATGGTATGTGTATGACAGTGATTTTATACATTAAAGCTTCTAATTTAAAATATAATTAGCTTATATTCTGTCTTTGTACAACTTTTGTGTCCTGCTTTCTAAAGCCCCAAGTTGGGATGACAAAACATACCATTGCTTTTTAGAGCCCCAAGCCAGGACAATTAAAATACTGTGCTTTCTAGAGCCCCCAGGTTGGGGTGACAACATATTGTTGCTTTCTAGAGCCCTCATGCTGGGATAATTAAAATTTACCTTCCTAGAGGAGAAGTGATGATGTGGGACTCATGAGGATGGTGGAAAAATGGAGTACATTTATTACAAAGTCTTTCCCCCTTTTATACTCTCATACTCTTATATAACAAAACACGGGGTATGTGCTGAGTATATACTGTGCATGTGAGACCATATGAACAACTTGCTATTGTACGTAATTTGCAACCTGGTATCACTCTTCCATCTGGCATCTCTCTGCTTCAATCACAACACAGGTCGTCACTGCCCCATGACTTCTCAGGAAGGCCAAGAGCCCTGAGGGGAGATGGGGAGCAGAACCAGACATTGTCAGCAGGTTCCCTCTGGGCTTCAGAGTTTTATAACTCACCCAGAGTTTCCCTACTGACTGTGACCCTTTACATATAACTCTTTAGTTATTCACCTAATTAAATATAATTGCATAGCAATGTTAAGTATATCTTGTGAAAACACACTAGTAATTAAAATATTTTGCCTTATTTTGTAGGATATATGAAATTTTTTATTCATCTTTTATTCACAGAGTATAAAATTTTACTCCTCCCTTTCATCAGGTGTCAAACTTTAACCCCTCTGTAACTTTTTTTTTTAGTTGATAACTCTTATTTTACTGGGAAACTTGATTGTATCTGACATGAGCTTCTCCTCTTCCTTTAATTAATATCTTAACACTTCTATTTTCTTCCATCCTTTGCTATTTCCGTATATAGATTCCTCTTTATTTCCCCCAAATGAAGTGGCTTTTCTTATAGCCAAAGCTAATTGTTTTAGCTTATTTTCTTGTTGCATTCCTTTCTGTTTCCTCTAAAACCTTGTTTAATCATTTCCTTTTTTGTCATATTCTTTACTACTTTATTTGATTCTTCCCCTTAGTCTACATCTTCTCTCACCTAAAGTAGCTGTCGTATAATTGTAGAGGTTCAAGAGACTTCAGAGGCTATCTTGTTCAAACCTCACCCAGAATCATTTATAGCATACTTTATGTGAGATACATATATTCTTTGCTTGATACTTTTCAAAAATGGGTATAATCCATCAACTTCTAGAGTATACCATTATTCTTTTGAATAGTTGTAATTACTAGGGCATTTTATTTATATTAAAGCTTATTCTGTACCTTTGCAGTTTCCATTATCTTTTCCTTATTCTGGTTTAGAAGGACAAAAATTAGGCTACTTTTAGAGGACAATATTTTTCTGTGACTGTGTCTGTATCTTCTTAGTGAGTATATTAAGTATATTCTATGTGCCAGGCACATGGTATGTGCTGGTGATATAAATCCAAATAAAAACTGCCTGGTCCCCAAGGAGCTTACAACTTAGTGGACACAGTGCACAAAAGAAGCTGAAAAGCCGGAGTGGGGAATGTAGTAAAGAAGCTACTTGAGACGTAGGGTGTGATCAAGAAGCCCAAAATTCTTGTAGCTCCTGGAAATGAGAGAGAAAAACTGTTTGAATATTTATTTTTTTCTCATTCTCCAATGTGAGCCAGCTCTTGCTTGGGTCCTATTTTCCTTCTTGTCTGTCTTGTCTGTTAATCTCTCTTATTAGTTATATATCTGGAACTTGTTAAGTCTTCTGAAGGAGAATTCATTATTTTCTACTCTACTGTGATCCTCAGCAGTAAGTGTATATTAAACTTTTGTTGAACTAAATTAAAATTACTTTTAATTTTCATCAGTATCCTTGCCACTTTATTTGACATTAATTTATTGATTCAGTGATAAATCAGAAACATTCTCTTCCCTTTAGGAGCTTATAGTCTAGTAGTGGAAATTAAGCAAAATGTGGCAAATATTAAAAAAAAAATTGTAAGAGTCAAGAGAAATGAAACGTTTCAAGTTGGTGACAGTTTCTTAATATCAAGTGGAATGAATTTTCTTCATGTTAAGACTTCATTGCTTTTTTCGAATAACGACTGTTTTAAAATAGAAACTAATGAAGTTGTAATATATAGAATGGTAGACTTACTGTTAAGACCCAAGGCGGGATTTTCCCTTTTTATACTTCTTATTTGTGACTCTGGACTAGTCAACTTAATTTCTCTTAATCTCAGTCTCCTCATCTGATTATCTCATAAATTTGTTATGATCAAATGACATTCTATATGTAGTATGCTTTGTAAATGTCAAAAGTGACGGATTAATGATAGCTATTTTAAAAATATTTATTAAACAAAAGACAAAATTAGAAAAAAAAATTGAAAAAAAGAAAGACAAAAGGAAAACAAAACATTGTCATTTGTTCAGGAGAACATCAGGAAGGATTCAAAATATAGAAGAATAAATTTCCATCTCAAGAAAGTATATATAATAATGGAAGAAATTATACTCGTGAGTGTAAGTGTAAATCTTTGCTTTCTTGTAGGTTATTCTTTTGTTCTCTGCTGTACATTTTTACTTTATTCCCCCCCTTCATTTTTTCACTTTCCCCAAATAAGCTACAGTTAAGCACAGATATACACACATAGGTACAGAGCTTCACCTATATACATATTATCTGTATATACACATACATGGACTTACATGCATACATAACCACATATATTCAGACATACACATATATATGTACATTTACCCACTTGTAAACATGTACCTAATGTAATGTAGATTTCTTGATTTTTAAGTTTGACTTTGACTAAGATCAGGGATGACTAGCCCTACTTTTTTTTTCTAATAAATTCTACTCCTGATCCTTGTTGTAGTTTTCTTATTTTCTCCTGGACTCTTTTCTTCGCTTTTTATCTCATTGCTATTAATTTACATATATCATCCCACAAACCTTCTGTACCCAACCTAATCCTGTACCACCTTTTTCCCTCTTCTATACTTTGCCCATTATTCTATACACCTTGTTCCACTGCCATTAAACTATATGACCTTCTATACTCCACCTCATCCTATTCTATCTCCCCCTATTTCTTTAGATTTTGGAGAATGCTATACCTTTCATGGTTTTTACATAGATATATAAATATGTATGTGTGTGTATGTGTATGTGTGTATGCATATATATGTATATGCATTGTTCCCTATTTACCCCATTTCTGATGTGGCTAGGTTTTTAGAACTACAAGTCCACCTTCCCCTTCTGATACCTTTGTATTAGTTCATCTGTATCTCATTTGTACACAATTATTATTTTTACCTTTTCCTAAATTGTATTATTTTTTAAAAATTAGATCATATTCAATTCTATCCTGATTCTCCCCCAATCTTTCTTTGGAGCTACCCAATTACTGATGTCAATCTTAAATATATCTGATATATATTTTCATGCATAATACATGTGTCGTGCATGTTGACTTCTTCAAAATTAATCTTTAATTTTGGCTCTTATATGCTAAATTTTCTGTCTAGTTTAAGTTTGGCTGAGACAGAGCCCTGAAAATTTGCAAGTTTGTTGAATGTCCATTTTTTCATTCAATATTATGGATATTTTTGCTGGATATGATATTTTTGGCTGCAGTCGTAATTCTTTTAATTGTTGCTATATACTGGTCTTGGACCTGTGGTCTTTTGTTGTGGCTGCTGATAAGTCCTGTATAATTCTAATTATACTTCTGGCATATTTGACTTTTTTTGTTTTTTTTTTGATTGATTGGTTTGTTTTTTGCAAAATTTTCTCTTTGATCCGGCAGGGGTTCTCAAACTTTTTAAATAGGGGGCCAGTTCACTATCCCTCAAACTGTTGGAGGGTCAGACCATAGTAAAAACAAAACCTTTGTTTTATGGTCCTTTAAATAGAGAAACTTCATAGCCCTGGGTGAGGGGGATAAACATCTTCAGCTGCCGCCTCTGGTCCGCGGGCCATAGTTTGAGGACCCCCGACTAAGGGTTTCAAAATTTGGCAATAATATTGTTAAGTGTTTTACACAAAGGATCTTTGTGAGGTGATAATCAGTGAATTTTTTTTTCTGTTTCTAATTTCCCCTTGTATTCTATCACTTTAGGACAGTTTTTATTCTATTTCATCCCTTTTAGTCTTCTAAACAAAATCTGTATTCTTACTAAAGTAGAATTTTAATATTCTTCTGTTTCTTTAAGCAGACTGGCCTTCATCACCAAGGTAGGTTTTTATCTTATCTTTGTTTCTTAGCTGTGCTCTAGGCTAGGCTCTGGAGATAAAGTCCTTATTCTCAAGTAACTTCCTTCTCTGGCAAGTTGGATACAATATGTTCACAAATAAGTATAATTAAGAAATTGAAAAGGCAAAGGAGGGAAATGGTAAACTATGGGAATTAGAAAAGAGTCTCAGGAAGAAGTGGCACTGAGTTGATTTTCCTTGGAAGAAGTCAAAGATTTAATATAGAAATGAGGAGGGAATGTTTTCCCAAAATACGGGATATTTGTTATTTTCAGAGTCCTGATAATTCTGTGAAGTCTTCCCTTATCCTTCAGGTTTTTAAATTTTTTTTTTTTTTTTGGTACTCTGCTTTTTGATAATTCCTCATTGGGATATGAGTTCTCTGAAGGATAGGAAGAGCATAGTTTTCATTTATTTATGTTATAAATATTTCATTTATTAAGAACTAGTAGGTTCTTAATAAGTTTGGCTCGAATTGAATAAAATTTTTCTTATAAAGATGAAGGTATTTTTATGTTAATTTCTTATGTCCTTATATGTCATGGTGATTTTCAGAATTATAGCATATTGTACCACAGTTCCCTTTTAATGTCCTGACCCAGTTTCCTTAATTGTCCTACTCAGTTATTCTGCCTCAAGTTATAATCATTCCCTCTTAATGTTTGATGGGATAAAGGTCTTATATCTTAGACATCATTAGAATATCAGGAGCCTCTCCAATACCTCCCTCCATTATGTCATCCTAGGTGCTTTCCTCCATTATGTCATCCTCATCCTAGGTTCCTCCCCGCATTAGGTCATCCCCATCTCAGGTACTTCCCCCATTATGTCACTATTCTTGTTACCCTATAAACCTTGTATCGGACATTCATTGCTGGATTCTTGGAGACGATAGTCTCATTCAGCCCTGGGACCAAACCATGGATCCATTTGGTAAATCTCTCCCTTTTATATAAAATATTAAATTGTTCTCTAATTTCTATCCTGCCTCAATTTCTCTGGCATTACAAGAGGATATTCCTATATAGGGTGTAACAAAACTATTAGTGAAGGGTTTTTTTTTTTTTTAATAGTGAAGTGTGTTAAGCTATTAAAGCTTAATATATTCTTACCTTCACTCTGGAATCTCTTGTCCTCATGTCCTGGGCAATTTTTCATCACCATGCCAGGAACCACTTCCATTTAAATTGTTTTAGGAAGATTTTGAAGCTCACCTGGCAGGATAAGATATTGGACATTTAGGCTTTCAGCTGCAGCCACACACATTGTATCTTCACCCCAATCTCATGATGCCATTTATCTTCTTTCAAAATGCAGGACAAATAGCAACAGCAATTCTTAACTTCACTCTCAAAGCTCTTGCCCCATGTCCTATTGTATATTTAGTCCATGTCAAGCATCACTCCAGGCCATAATCTTCTGGACCATAAACTATTAAATTTCAAAACTGCACTCAGAATTTTGGGATGCTTTTTATATTTCACGTGTGACTCCAAAGAGTCAGCTCCCAAAGAAGCTGTAGCATGCACAGTGGTTACACGCTGGGAAAATTGTTTCTGCATCAAGTTCCAGGCCCCAGAGTCCTCCTCCAGCCATGAGAAGACTTCTCCTAGCAGAGTTGGCCGATGAAAGCAGATTGTTCCAGTAGTACAGCCCCCGTGGAGTGCTTGGTGTTTGGTCACATATTGAAGGTGCCAAGGCCACCTCTCCATGCAGGGGATGTCCTGATGTGCCAAACACCAATGCCTATGGTAGAGAAGGTGAGGCTTTGGGCAACTCTGGCTCACAGAAATCCAATTCATGCATAAGGCACAACCTCACCCTGTGATGTTCTTTGTTCTCTGCAAAAAAAAAAAAAAAACAAAAAAACAACCATCAATCTTCCTCTCTCCCCCTTCCCCCCCCCCAATCTCTCATATACACAGATAAACAGAGGTGTCTTTTACACACTTACACACACACACACACACACACACACACACACACACACACACACACATGTAATTGGATATTGTATTACTCTGTGTGCCTATACAAGGTGTCCCAAAAGACAGTGAAATTTTAAGCTGTATCTGCATATATATCCACATATTTTTTTCAGTAATTCCCCATTTTTTATATGGCAACAATCTGCAAGGCACTAGGGTTAAAAAGATATAGTGACATAGTTCTTGGCTTAATTGAAATCACCTTTTAATATATGAGTAACGACATGTAAACAGACACATAAGCGCAAAATATATATGATGTAATACATTGTAATTTTAAAAATTATCTTTAAATTTAAAATGTAATTAATAAGCATTTTTTCTCTTTTCCTTCCCCTATTTGGAGAACAAAAAACCCAAAAATATTTAATAAATATGCATAGATAAGCAAAACACATTCTTACATGTCCCAGTTTAACAAATCTTGAGTTCTTCATGTCTCTGTCAAAAGATAGGCAACCATATGAAAAGATGCTCCAAGTCATTATTAATCAGAGAAATGTAAATTAAGGCAACTCTGAGATACCACTACACGTCTGTCAGATTGGCTAGAAAGACAGGGAAAGATAATGCAGAATTCTGGAGGGAATGTGGGAAAACAGGGACACTGATATATTGTTGGTGGAATTGTGAACACATCCAGCCATTCTGGAGAGCAATTTGGAACTATGCTCAAAAAGTTAACAAACTGTGCATACCCTTTGATCCAGCAGTGTCTTTACTGGCTTATATCCCAAAGGGATCTTAAAGAAGGAAAAGGGACCTGTATGTGCCAAAATATTTGTGGCAGCCCTCTTTTGTAGTGACTCGAAACTGAAAACTGCATGAATGCCCATCAATTGGAAAATGGCTGAATAAACTGTGGTATATGAATATTATAGAATATTATTGTTCGGTAAGAAATGACCAACAGGATGATTTCAGAAAGGTCTAGAGACTTACATGAACTGATTCTGAGTGAAATGAGCAGGACCAGGAGAGTATTTTATACTTCAACAACAATACTCTATGATGATCAATTCTGATGGACGTAAGCATCTTCAGCAATGAGATGAACCAAATCAGTTCCGATAGAGCAGCAATGAATTGAACCAGCTACACCCAGCGAAAGAACTCTGGGAGATGACTATGAACCACTACATTGAATTCCCAATCCCTCTATTTTTGTCCGTCTGCATTTTTGATTTCCTTCACAGGTTAATTGTACACTATTTCAAAGTCTGATTCTTTTTGTACAGCAAAATAACGGTTTGGACATGTATACTTATATTCTATTTAATTTATACTTTAAGATATTTAACATGTCTTGGTCAACTTGCCATCTGGGCGAGGGGGTGGGGAGGAGGAGGGGAAAAATTGGAACAAAAGATCTGGCAGTTGTCAGTGCTGTAAAATTACCCATGCATATAACTTGTGAATAAAAAGCTATAAGAAAAAAAAAAGATAGGCAATGTATTTCACTGTCAGTTCTTTAATTATTAATGTTTAGGAACATTTTTTCTTATGGGTATAATTTTGTATGGCTATGGCTTTGTTTTTTTAATCTGTTGATTATAACTTATATATAGCTTTTTCATGAGTAGTTGTTTGCATGTTGTCTCTATCAACACCCCTGTGAACTCCTTTAGAACAGGACTGTCTTTTGCCTCTCTTCATAGCCCTCATGTCTGGTATATAGAAAATATTTATTTACTACTACTAATTGAATAATAAGTGTTTATTTACTGGCAAACTTTTTATGAACACTATCAGTTTACATATTTTATTTATTAATTAAAAATGTTGTACTCTAAATTTGACTAAATTCCTATATATCTTGAAATATCTTATCACAGAACTTCCCCTCAAAGATTTTTCTCTCATTGTCTGCCCATCAGTTTTGTTTATTCAAAACCTTTAACATTTTATGCAATTAAAATTACTTAGTTTATCTTTTGTGATCTTTTCTGTCCCTTTTCATCAGGGATTTTATAAGAGGGAGATGAAGTACTGCATTCTGTACTCTCTCTTTTTTTAGATGATAAGCTAAGTCTTAAGTAGGTTGAGTGATTTACCTGTTTGCACATGAATGTCTCTACATAGAGATATTTAAATTTCCATGAAAATTCATATGATCAGCAGTTTAGAGCAAAGAATCACAAAATTATGATTTGTTAGTAATAAATTTTTGATTTATGTATCTATTTTATACTCCTGCATGCCCTGACTTGTATAAAGATTTCTCAAACAAAGAGGGGTCTTTATATCTTTATATTATCAAGATATAAGAGAAGCAGTTCCAGAAGATTACCTTGAATATTGGAGTAGTTTACATTGATCTAGAATATTCAAGTCTTATATGTTGTTCTATTGTTTCAATCATGTCTGATGTTTCATTTTGTGTTTTTTGCCCTTTCCTTCTTCAGTTCATTTACAAATTTGAAACTGAAGCAAGCAGGCTTAAGTGACTTGCCCATAGTCACATAGCTAAAAAGTGTCTGAACTCAAGACTTTGTGACTTTTTATTTACTGTGCCATCTAATTGCCCAGTATTATAATTGCAAGTATTATATGCTTTGCCATTATTAGAATAATTTTGGTTGTAAGAGACTACATTCTTTAATTCATTCTCTTTGACCTGCAGAAATACTCTGTCTCGTGTTATATAATTGAGTTTTTGCTTGAACGCTTTCAAAGATAGAAAAGCTAACTGTCTCATATGACAAACTAATTCATTTTTGACTGCTCTAAATATTAAAAAAGTGTCTTTTTTTAGTTCAAGCAAAATTGCCCTCACTTTATTTATTCCATTTGTTGCCTTTTTCATTTATGTAGATAAATATTCAGAAAAGAGTCAAATATCTTAGCTATATAATAAGCCTTCAATTACTTGAAGATGATTATTTTGTTCAAAAAAACCTTTTGATTTCAGTCAAATTTTTATGAACACTATTGGTATACATGTTTTATTTATTAATTGAAAATGTTGAGTCCAATAAGCTTTTCTACACTAAGCATTATGCTGTACTTTTGAAATTTTACCATGTAATTGACTTTTCTAATTTCTTCACCTTTTTCTTTTCTGACATACTTTTAAGGATTCAAGTCACAGTCTTCTTAATCCTTTCCAGGTTTTCCATGTCTCTCTACATTTATGTTTTCCTCTTATTAAACTGAAATCCAAAAATTTTCTATAGCATTCAATTATTTATATATCAATTTAATATAAACATAATTCAATCCCCTTTTCATTGTTTGTTCCTCCAGGTTTTCCTTACTCTTTTCCCAAATGAATGTGTAAAAAGAAAAAAAAAAAAATTCATTATATGCTTACTATGTCTAAAGCACTATGGATATAAATAGAAAAGTAAAGACAATATCTGCTTTCAAGGAACTGGTTTTATAGTAAGGGAAATAACATATATAGAGGGTTTCAGTTATGAGTAAGATAGAAAGATCCTATGGTCCTTAGAGTCCAGTAGCACAACAGATGGTAATGTATTTTCTTTAATGTAATTTTCCACTGATAGATTGATATCAGTGTTGAACAATTTGGTGGAATCATACAAAGGACTTTGGTGATGAGATCTTTTGTCCCCTTTGGTTTTCAGTAGATTTAGCTGCAGCAGATAGATGCAATTGCCAGGCTTCTTTTCGACCAGAGTTGCTTTCTAGGCTGAAAGCAACATGGATGTCTGGAAGAGGCTCTCACTTCCAGGGTTTGTGGGCTTACTTTGGTTGGTGCTAGTTGGTCAGCAGTTGATATTTATAGTATCAAGAAGGTGAGTACCTTCTTTATAGTGACTTCCCCCCCCCCAAAAAAAAAAAAAAAAAAAAAAGAAATGGTGTAGGCTTCAGAAAGTTACTAGGCCTTAGAACTTGAGCTACCTCCATTTTATTTTGAGGGATGGTGGTGGCAGTTTTATTTCATTGGAAATTTTACCTTTTCTCTTTCGGGGTGCCCTTACTGCTTAACCTGCACTGGTTTGCCTGTTCCCCGATTGGCGTTGAATTTCACTTGGTAGAAATGGCTGACTTTTTTTCAGTGGGACTTGCTTTCTTGAATGATAATATCTAGTATGGTAGTTTGGGGGTTATTGCCACTTACTCTTACAGGCAGTTGATCAGTGGCTGGTGTTTGTGGTAAAGAGGATTTCCACAATGATTGTTTCTCTTTTCATAGTCATGGGGCCAGAACTTTAAGTATGGACTACAGTCTGATTGACATTGCTATTCCCAAGGCTCTTGAATGCAGGATCCTTAGCTATTTTCAGTTCTTTTAACATTTAAACTACATCATTCCTTTATGATGTCTTCTCCCCAGGCCTCTTCTATTTGTAGAGAAGAGGGAAATATAATTCTGTCACATGGTGTTTTCACTGGTGGTCCCCTTTATCTGGAATTCTCTTCCTCTTTACTTTTGCCTCTTGGTTTTCTTGACTTCCTCAAATTTCTAGTTAAGATCTGGTCTTGTACATCAAGTCTTTCCCAACCCCCCTTAATCCTAATGTCTTCACTTTATTGATTATCTGGGATTTATCCTGCATATAGCATGTTTGTATTTACTGGCTTTATGTTCTCTCTCCTGTTAGACTGAGTAAGGTCTGTCTTTTGCCTTTCTTGGAGTCTTCACATAGTAGGTACTTAATATATGCTTATTGACTATTTTATGGGAAAACATATAGGATTTTCAATTATTTTCTTGCATTCTTAGGCAATTTGTATTTCATGTCACTATTTACTTTTTGCCTTAGTCACATTTTTGTGAATTATTTATTCTTTAAAGACTTCTTGTGAACTTCAGTTCAACAATTTATTACTTTGCAAAGGAAAATGCTAGGTACAAAAGTAATTCTAGATCAGAAAGATAAAAATACATTATTCCCTGTCCTCTAGGAGCTCATATTATACTGAAGATGATATATTTGCAAATAAACACATATAATTTGAAGAGGGAGAGAACTTTTCTTTCTCTTATGCATTTTATAGATTCAGATAATTTAGAACTGGAAGGGACTTCTTGAGTTTTTGGTACTTTCATTTTATAAATGAAATTTTTGATATCATGGCTTAGATGAGATCACAGCCCCAAAGCTGTGATAGGGACAGCCCATATCCTAGGCTTATTTTCTATTTTTAAATTTTTTTTCTAGCTTTAAGGCTTTTATCTATAGTAGTCTCATGTTTTTTATTTGTCATTTGTTTTTGTTTTACCTACCCTTCCATTCCTTTCCCTCTTCTTTCCTTCCTTCCTTCTTCTCTTCCTCCCCTTTTCCTTTCCTCCTCCCCCCTCCACACTTTTTTTGGACTTTTATTTATTTTTATTTTATTTTATTTTATTTTTTACAAAGCCCTTTCTTCTGGAGGAGTTCTCTGTTTCCTTGTGGTACTATTGTGTATTTCTAGCATAGATTTTTCATTTCTTAACCTTTTCTCAGCTCTTCTTCCTATCATTACCTGAAAAATGTATTTATGTCTTTCTCTTATAGCTTCTATGAATGCAGTTGTTTGTTATTTTTGATAACTGAGTATTTTTTTGAATAGATTTTTGCAATATCCTTTGCCTCATTGTATTCTTGTTTGCATGCCTTTATATTCATTTACACTTGAGCTATATCCATCTCACGTCTTGAGAGGCAGCAGCTGAATTTGGCGAAAAAAGGAGTTGGACTTGAATTCTAGCTTACTTTCTTTCTTACATGCTATATGCCAAACATCATTTTAAGCCTGGAAATATAGTACAAGCAGAAGGAATATGGGAAAAGATGAACAAATAAAAAAAAGAAAGCTGAAAACTGGAGTAGGTTATGAAGGTTATGAAGGCATGGGAGAAGAGAGGGCTGAAGAGCTGAAGGGCTGGCCTTGACCAGGTCGCTCCACTTTTGGCCCTTAAAAGGTCGTGGTGGGAGTTAGGGAGGGGAATAGGAATTATACTTAGATGATCTATAGAGATTTATTTCCTCTATAGACATAGCTTAAGTCTGTATGATTCTATTATCCTTTGATTGGCTTCATGCTGACATCACTTATTTTCTTTTCACAAATGAAAGACCACTTATTGATATTTAGCTCTATCTTTTCCTTTTTGGATTTTACTTTATACTTATCTTTCTTCTATCTTGTTTCACATAAGCATATAAAATATAAGATAGCCTCAGTAAAGGTAATAATTTTATAAAAAGCAAGTCACAGTATTTTCTGTGCCCTCTTTCTAACATCTCTTTATTGTGTGCTTTCCCCCAGTGCTTATTTTTGCTATACCTTTAAAAAATATATTTTATTGATGCTACTGTTCTTCTTTCTTGAGGGCAGTGACTGTTTCATTTTGTTTGTTGTTTTTTCTTTGTAATCCTATTGCCTTGTACTTGATAAACACTGATAAATGTTTCTTTTTATTTCTGAAATGATTAAGGAGAATGAAGTCAAAGAATGCTTCATGTAATGGTTTGAAGATAGGAACCATGAATTGACATAGAAATGGTAGAGAAGTCAGTCAAAAAACAACAATTATATATTATGTAAGAGAATAAATGAAATGAAAAGAAAAGAAATGAAAAAAAGAGAATATTAAATTTGGAGAAAACGGTATATATACTGAGAAATAGTGGATCTGTAGCAGGAGATTTGAATGTTCAATATTTTATAAATGCAATAATAAGGATAATTTGGGAATTTCAGTAGTGAATTTTTTCAGGTAATAAATGGTGACAGATGAGTAAGATTGAAGCTTAATATTTAATCTCATTTTAATAAAACTTGCATTTTTATGCTTTTTTTTTTTTAGTATATCTGCTTCTTGTCAGTTCTTTATTGGACTATTGGACTAAGCTGATTTAACAAAAGATGTCCCACATTTCTTAAACCTTATAGAACATCTAATATTTTTATGATGCTTAAAATTTCAAACCTGCCTGCTACGTTTCCAATTTACTACTCCAGGTCTACCTCATTATTCATTTTCTGTATTTGTTTGAGATACATGTACTAATAAACAAGTTTTATCAGTTGTACAACCAACTGAATATTTCAGTCTGGATGGTCAGCATAAATAACCTCAAACAGCTTTCTTCCTTAAGAAAAGTGTGTGTGTGTGTGTGTGTGTGTCGTGTGTGTGTGTGTGTGTGTGTGTGTGTGTCTGTCTGTCTGTCTGTCTCTGTCTGTCCATCCCCCCCAATGCAATTCTTTCAGTTATTTTTGTGAATTATGAAAAACACTTTTCCCAGAAATAAAGTTAGTGTAACATAAAAGACAGTGTAGAAATTTATAAGCAAATTGCAACATTAAGAGCCACAACCAAATCAGTTTTCATAGGAAAAGCAGATTGGTTTAAAAAAAAAAAAAGATGAGCCACTGATTTAGCTTGAATGAGGAATAATGGATAGATTATTTGTGTGTTCAGTTAATATCTATATAGTGTCTGGAAATCTAACAGAAGGCCCTAGCATTTCAGGGGGCACTTGTATGGAAGATTTATAGGAAGCTATGAATAAGAATTACACAGGGAAGACAAGATCACTGATTCATCAGAGTATCCATATTACAATTTCTAAGATATTTGAATGAATAAATTAATTTTATCTTCACAACAGTCTTCTTATATATGATACTTTTAATATTCATATCATAATTGTATGGGATGCTGTTACTATTTTGTTGTTACATAACTAGTAAGTTTCATATAGAAAGTATTTCAACTCTGACCTTTCTGATTCTCGGTCAAGCCCATAATCTTAATGTCGTCCAGTCTCTTAAGGAAGATAGAGGAGTTGGTGGGTTGATTAGTTTTTTTGAAGATTCAGAAGAGTGGTTGGGGGTTAGTATTATCCATATGATTAAACACTTGAAATGTATTATAGTGTCTCTCTACCTCACTAAGAAGGGAATCTTTAAAATAATTGTTTCTCAAAAATAATTAATGATCTTTGTATAATTCTTTTATAGGTAGTGGATCATCTAATGCAAAATTACCTGCTGTCCCAGTAGTTTCTTCAGTTCCAGAAGACTCTGCTTCAAACATGAGGTATTGAATCCTAGTCCCAATAATTTCTAGCATTTTTCTTTTTAGATGTGCCTGTTATCTAGCTATGTTGCTTTTTTTTTTTTTTTTCCCCAGATGTAGAATTTATTCAAATGATTCATTTTCAGTGATTTCAGTGATCTAAGACTTTGGTGTTATATTGGTGGTTTATCTATAGAAAGAGCCTAGAATATAGGGAATAGTGTTTCCCATGGTGCCAGCATTCTAGTAAAGAAAAGGAGGAACATCAGAGTCACAGGGAGGCATGGAGGCCTCCAGAGTGGTTACTCTTCCAGGAGTAAAGTCACAAATTATAATTATCTATATTAACATTGATGAATCATCTCAGATAGAAATGACTTGGGTTTTTTTTATGTCTTTTAAAATATACATGCATCAGATATCTTGTGCATACATATTTGCATGTGAGTGTGTGCTATTGCAGGAGTGGCCAATCCTGAGGCCTCCATACCATATCTTGATTTTAATATCTCTGCCTTTTTTTAAGAGTAATTTTGCCACCATATGAAATGTTATTGTCAAGAGGTCTTGGCACTTCCCAACAATGGAAGTTCCTATCCCAGATCACCAGAACTTCTAGATTTGGTTGTAAGTTGGAAAGTTATGCATTTTTTACATTAAGACCTATGAATATCCACAAATACAAATGACTTGTTTTACTATCATGAGATTGAAAGTAACTAATCGGCTTCAAATATGTTGGTGAATAAGGGATGTTTCACAGGCCCAGCCATGTGAAGATTTCACTTGGCAGAATGGGTGGTTATGAACAACTTGTTCTTCAGGCCACGAAGGTGGAAAGAAGCAGGTGCTGGGGAGCAGGTGCTTGATTAGGTATCAAAGATGCCAAGCTTGCCACTGGATTCTGATGAGTCTGGATGAAAGAATGAGTCTGACAACTTTGTACAACTCTGCATCACTTAAAATCCAGTTTATGCACAAATTAAAACACATCACTGATATTATTTGGCCATTTTTACCTACTTTGAAATCCTGTGTTTATAGGCAAGTGATAGAACAGCAGGTGTGGATACACTGGAATCTGGAGTCACGATTCTCTTCAGAGGTGGCTCAGATGATAGGGTTGTCTTCTCACTGAGCTGGAACAGTAATGGGATTCTGCAGTATCTTGAGTATTTGAAGGATCACAGTACTCATCTCTGGGATTAAAGAAGGGTCTAGAAAAGACGCTTCTAAAAACTGTCTGCTTTACCTAACCTAACCTTGGCTTGCTTACCACAGTGGGCAGGGATCCCCGCTATGGTTCAAAACAAGCAAAAATATGATGAAATGTGAAGAAGACCTGTGATAAGGCCATGTAAAATGGGTATAAATTTTGTAATCACAACTAATTCAGTCAACAAGATTGTACATCTCCCAAAAGGAGTGAGTGACAGATTCATAGCGATGTGATTGCCACTTGCAGGGAAGCACTATACCATCACATCATAAGTGTGTATGCTCTCTCCATGACAAATCCTGATATGTTCAAAGGAAAATTTTGTGAAGAACTGAAGACCCTCATAAAAATGTGCTGAAAGAGAACAAGCTTATAATTCTGAGTGACTTTAATTCAAGAGTAGGCACTTGACCATCAGACATGGCAGGGAGTTCTTGGGAGGAATGGGGTCAAAAATAACAGCAGTAAAGGTCATTTACTACTAAAAATTTTTGCATCTCATGACTTTCTTATTCCTAGCACTGCCTTCTATTTATCTAAATGTAATAAAACTTTGTGGATATGTTTTTGCTGCAAACACTGGCATTTAATAGACTATGTCACTTTAAGGAGAATAGACAGGATATAAGAGTGGCAAAAGTAATGTGTTGCAGAGTATTGGAGCAGTCATAGACTTATCCACTCCACGATGAACATTTGCAGTCAACAAAAGTGGTCCTTGGATTTAACAAGGTAAGACAACTACCAGAAGACTTAATGACAGCAGGTTAAATTACTTTACTATGTATGAGCAGCAGTTTGTTACAGACTTGTAGATAACCTTAGTCAACACACTAATGCCAACAAACATGTAGGAAAGGAGTGGCCAACTTTCAGAGATTTCATGTACAGGACTGCATTTACTTATCTGAACCATAATACAAAAATTATTGCTTGATGAAAATGAAATTTATAAGTTACTGAATGAAAAAAGAGAATTCAGTAGGATTTACCAGCAGGAACATTTGTTCATCTCTAAAAAAGGCAATGATAATTCCTTCAAAGTAAAATTCAAGTGAAGCTTAGAGAAATACAAAATTCTTGACTTATTGTGAAGGCAGAAAAAATTCTAGTTTATGCTGCTAGTAACAATCCAAAGCACTTTTATGATGCCTCGAAGGCTGTTTATGGGCCAAAGATCCGTGATGTATCTCAGCGACTTAATATTGATGGAGTCACATTGATTAGTGATAAGAACATGATTGTTTAGAATAGACCATCATCTACCAATGCTGACACCATTGATGATATATGTCAAATTGAAATCAATCCCTTGGTAGCTGAATTTCCAATTGATAAAGAGGTTTTGAATGCCATTAATCTTTTCTTATTTGGCAAAGTACCTGGGCCTGAGGGTGTTCCGGTTGAGATTTATAAGACAGGGAATCCACTGCTCGTATAAAAAGTTGGCTTTTCAGGGATGGGCATATAGATGATAAAGTTGATGTATGCATTACCAAAGCTAGCTCAATGTGTTTGGGAGGCACAGAAGGAAAGTGTTGGAGTACCTGCCATGTTGAAGGTCTACAGAGCCATTATGCTGATTTCATTATTCTGTGCTTGTGAAACCTGGACAACATGCCAACACCATGCCAGAAAACAGAATCATTTCCATTTGAATTGTCTAGGAAGATTCTGAAGATCACCTGACAATATAAGGTCCAAGAAACTAAAGTACTCTTTGAGCTGAACTGCCAAGCAATCAATTCTTTTGTAGAGAGTGCAACTTTGATATGCTTGCCTAAAAAGCTGTTTTATGGAGAACTCACCTGAGTACTTGCCTGGAAATCAGAATAAGCAAAAAGGAACACTCTCAAGGTCTGTCTGAAGAACTTAAGTATTGATTATGAGACATGGGATATACTGGCACAGGATCATCCAGCATGGTATATATCCTATGCTGAATGAGCAAGGCATGGTTTTTTAAAATTTAATTTAATTTTTTCGGGGGGAATGTAAGATGCACAAATCTCCATTCCAAATGTTCATATGGACTGTTGCCTGACTTATGCTAGACCTTTTTGAGCTTGTATTGGTTTGACCAGCCAAGTTGGACATATTATCTTGATCCCAACATCGTGATGGCATTGGGCCTACTTAAGTATAAAAGACAACTGGTGTGTGTGTGTGTGTGTGCGTGTGCGCATGCATGCACTCACGTGGTGTGCATATATGTATGTGTATGTTGTGTGTGTGTATACACACACACACCACACCATGCCCGGGGACACATACATGCACATTTGCAAAAATATGTATATATACATATACAATAAGTACATATTCATTTACAAAATCTGTATGTATACATGTGTATATACCTATTTGTGCAAATTCATGTAGCTTAAAACTTTTATCATCTAGTGATCCCTATTCTAGTTCAAAGCTTCATAAACCATGGATCACAACTGAATGTGAAGGTTGTGAAATTATGATTTATTATCACTAAATGTTTGATTTGTATACCTGTTTTAAATACCTATATACTCGGGGCTGTGTAAAAATTTTTTGGCTGAAAAGAGGTTGTGAGTGGAAAATGCTTAAGAAGCTCAGTTCTAGCGATGAGCATCTCCAAAATTATTTAAAGATACTTTTGTTCAGGAAATATACATATATTATTGGCCTGTAATTTTAATCTTTCATTCTGATAATACTTGCCAGATCCTATGCTTACTTAGCTTGGCCTTAAAGAACCAAGATTCCCTTCCCTTTGTATCATGATTGTGCATCAGAGTAGGACTTGGTCATGTTCACACTCACACCAATGAAATTTCTTAAAATATTGACATATATATCATATTAAGGGGTGTTTATAATTCTTTAAAATATAAAAGAGTGATCTGAAAAGAAAGAGTATAAAATTCTAATTCATGTATTACATACCAACAACTGTGTCAAGTTGTGAGGATGCAGAAAAGAAGAGATAATTCCTGCTCCGGAGGAGGGAGACAACATGAAAACAACTCTATACAACTATTTGCTATATACAGGATAAATTACAAATAATTAATAGAAGAAAGGTACTACAATTAAGGGTGTCAGAAACAGATAGAAAATGGTATTTTTGTTGGGACTCAAAATGAAGCAGAGTTTATTGAGAAAGAGCAATACTTTAAGTATGATGGACATTCAATATAAATGCTGGACGTTGAGAATTAGACTGTCTTAGTCAAGGAAATTAAGGAAGCTAGAACTCAAGACAGTAGTAATTAACCATTCTTTTTAGTGTTCTTGTGACTACTTTAGAGTTATTTTGTTAACCATATATTTTTAATTAGTATTACAGAGAGACTTGAACATGCTTTGGAAAAGGCTGCTCCTCTTCTTCGAGAAATTTTTGTAGATTTTGCTCCTTTTCTTTCTCGTACACTTTTGGGTAGCCATGGACAAGAGTTGCTTATAGAAGGAACAAGTAAGTTGTCTTTTAAAATGTATTTTTAAAATGTCAACTATGTTAAAAATGTTAATAAATGTTCATGTTATATAGTCATTTAATACATCTTAAATCTTGAGTAAAATTAACTCTAAAACTGTTGAATAAATTTCATAGCAAAATTATTAAATCTCTTTTGTATGCTCATATTTTTGGCATGATTAGAAATCATCTCTACATATATTTGCCAGATGAGAAAGATAACTCTACTCTAGTTTCCCTTAATAAGATCTGTGAATTTTATTGCTCATAAGCTGATTATGAGCAAATATTATGAGAGAGTTAATTTTAAATATTAATGCATCACCTTACTGCATCAGTGGTTTTAAATGTAGTTTTACTTTGAGAGAAAAGTTAGAGAAACTTCTCTCTTGAATAAAATAATTATGAATATTTTTCTTTCATTAATATTATTTTAAACATATATTCAAAAGTTTTCAGAAAAATGAACAATATTGACTTTCCTTTTTGAGAAAAAATACATTCAATAATTTGAGTTTTGAGCTTCCCTCCATATGTTTAATGGAGTTGGTGTTGAATGATCACATATAGTCAGATATTAAGAATTTGTTCTGAGATAATTATCTTAGAATCTTAAATGATGAGTTTTTCAATAGCTATTTTCCTTGGTTAGTTTAAAGAATTTATTCCTTTGGCAATGACTCTTAGGCTCATTGGAGGATACCATAATGCATTAAGCTTTAAACTTCAATTTTAATTGGCATATTTTTCCATGCAAGTATACAGTTCTTTTTAAAATAGTTTCTTTCCCTATTAGTTGTCGCTGTTGTATAATGGTTTTGAAGGACAGTAGGATTTTTAAGGGGTGTGTGATGATTATGAAAAGTGCATTCTAGACATTGGAGATATCTATTGCAAAAACATTGAAATGGTATGTGGATTATTGTGTATGAGGAACAGCATTGAGGATGGAAAGATTGGAAAAATGGGTTAAAATAAAGCTGTAGAGGATTTAAAAAGCCAAACAAAAGAGTTTACATATGATTTTAAAATAAGAAGCCATGTTTGTTCAGTAAAGGGGTGACATACTTTTGATTCCTATTTTTCAAAAGACAAGAAGAGAGAAATTTCAGAATAGAGGTGGCTTTGAAGGAAATAGTAATGAGTTTGATTTTGACATATTGAATTTGTGATATTTATGTGAAATCCAATTGCAAATGGATATCTGGAATGACTGAAGTTTAGGGAAGAGACTAGGAATGCATACATAGATGTGGGAACTATAGCTACATAGAAATGATAGTAAAACTCATGGTAGCTTATGTGCTAATCAAATGAGAGAGTAAGACAGAAGAGAACAGAGCACAGGAGTCACATGTGGGGTATATGCTTAGTTTCCTTTGGGAAAATAGCTACTGTAGGCAGGAATATCTTCTTTAGAATAAAAGTCTCCATTGGGGTTTTGTTTTGTTTTTTGGATTGACATCCTGTTTCTCCCTTTTTAAAACATTAAAATGTTATTAGAAATTGAAAAAGAGGAATTTTAAAGGATCACATTTTGAGTGTGCTTCTCTGATCCCAGATATTACTCTAAGAATTATTTGAAATCTCATTTCTACAACCTGATCTGATTGTGCTTCTTGCCTTTTTTTTTTTTCTCTTCTAGATTTAATACAATAGCAGTCTTATTACTATAGAGTATTGAACCCTAAGTGAAAAAGTGCACCATCATCTCAGGAGTTTTTACAGGAGACTTTCTGGGATAATGTCTGGGATTCAATTACAAATCCCTGAAATCTTTGCTTATGAACTTTTTAATTTCCTGCTTTCATTGCCACATTTCTTTTGTATCAACTAAAGATTGAAGTTTTGAATAGAGATGTGATTTATGCATAGTAGAACCATGCTCTGGAATTGTTATATCAAAATAAGATATTCAAGTCTGTGAGGGCAACTTGATCTTCAGTTTTAATTAAAGTTTTCTTTGATCCTAAATTACTATCTCTAGTCATTTCTACATGCCTCCACATGTAGTAAGTTCCACAAATACAATTGATACCTTTCCATATTTCATTTTATTTGTAAAACAAATCAAAACAAAAGTGTACTTTCAGAATTCTACTTCAAATATTAAATTATTTTAAATAACAGTACGCACCATTCATTCATTCATTAGCATTTTGGCTCACTGAGCATAATGGTGACTGCATATTCAAATACAACTTTGTATCAACAGTGCTCTTCTTTATCGATGTTCATTTTTTCAGTTATGTCCTGCTGTTCATGATATTGTGGACCATACTGCTCTTGGTGTTTTCTTGACAGACACTGTTGGCCATTTCCTTCTCTAATGGATTAAGGCACATAGAGCCTAAGTGACTTGCCCAGGTACACGCAGCTAGGGAGGGTCAGGGGCCACATTTGAACTGAAGTCTTTCTTACTCAAGGCCTAGCATTCTATCTACTGAGCCATCTATTTGCCACCTTTCCTTATGAGAAATCAGATTGAGTTTGAGATATTCTTTTGAAGTGGACAGGAGTTGGTATATGTAAGAATAATTTATGTAATGCTTTTAGTCAATAGAGAAAAAATTTAAATTAATAAAATTGTTAGTTACTACTTAAACTTAAGTAGAAGGAATTTTTTTTTAAAGGGCAGAACCCAAATGCTTTGTAATAAGTGAAACAGAATTATGAATATTGTTTCCTACGAGACAAATTGAATGGTGGAAGGCCTTGCCATTTGATGGTATAAATGCAGTTTGATATGTAGGGCAGCCTGAAAACAGATACATTTAGGGAAACTCTCAGCCTTCTTTAGTGATTAATTGAAATTTTCATGATCTTTATCTACCAGGAATAGCATGTTGATGAAAAAAATTTTTTAAGAAAAATTGGTTTCCCTTAGTGCTGAATATTTATTTTTGATAGATCAGGGAGAAACTTTTCACTCTTTCTTCTGAACTTCATTCTGTCTTCTGTGGATGTGAAAAAATATTTCAGTTTTTCAGTTTCCTTCTTTTTTGGAGCATCAATCTTATAATTGTTCTGATTCTCCTCAATTAAAAACTAACATAAGAAAAACCTCATATATAACATATGAGCGTGATCATTCAAAATGAATTGACAATAGTCAAATTCAAAAATGTATGGCTCTTATTTATATTCCGCATTTCTTTACAGGTCTTCTGGAGACATTGATTACAGTTCCTAATTTTATTAGGACTGTTAGACTATAATTCTATTAGGACTATTAGAACTGTTAAAACTTTATTTGCTTGGATTTGCTTACTTAGTTCTGAATCAATTGATATTATTTGTAATTCTCTTAAATTGCTTCTCTTCACTTTTTTACATTATAGTAATATTCAGTTACGTTTGTAAACAACATTTCCCCTCCCTCCTTCCCCCTTACCTCCCCATATCCCCCAACTAATAGGCATTCTTTTCAGTGACATTTTCCCCCTTCTGTTCAGGGTCATAGACATTTCTTTGACTAGTTTTCTCTCTGATGTTCTCTCTGTTCTCACCTCTTATTCTCTAGCATACCCCAGTTTGCATATTTACCTGCTTATTTTGATATATTTATTTCTGAGTATGTAGTTACACATTCAACCTTTCTTTGTCTTTTTTAAATAAGAGAGACACATCTGATGTCGATCTCTCTCCCCTTCTTTCATGTTCCCATGCTCTTCTTTTATACCTTTAAGTAAAATAGTGAGTTCTACTTCTTTCCTTCTCCTATCTATATACATTACAATACAATTACAGCACAGTACCTGCCCATAGGAAATGCTTAACATATACTTATTCATTTGACTTTATTCTTTATCCTTGCTTCTTTTCCTCCCCAGGACCTTTGTTTTTCTTTTCTGATTTCCTCAGTATCTTTATAAGAGATTAAGACTTAAGGAAATCTTAGCTTCTTTTCCATTTATTAGATTGTTAGCATTTTATCATTATATAGCCTCTTTGAGTTCTAGTGAATTTACTTTTTTTTAGGTTTCTCTAAATTCATGTTTTGTTTTTAAAAATTCTTAGTTGGATTTGATCTTTTTCACTAGAAAAGCTTGAAAGTTCATAATTCCATTTTTTCCTCTGTAACATTACTTTCAACTTTGCATGATAAGTTATTCTCCGTTGTAAATCTGTATTTTTTCTTTAATACTATTTTGTTTTTTTTCAAATACATGTAAAGCTCATTTTCATCAAGATTTTGTATTCCAAATTTTTTCTTTTCTCTCTCTTCTTTCCCCAAGACAGCAAGCAATTTGATTTAGATTAAACATGTATAGTTTTTCTAAATGTATTTCCATATTTGTCATGTTCCCAAAAGAGGAAAAAAAACCACAGGAAGGAAAAAGCAAAGAAACAAAATTTAAAAAGGTGAAAATATGGTGCTTCAATCCACATTCAGTTTCCATATTTCTCTTTTTGAAACTATCGTAATTGTCTGCTGCTGGAAGGAGCTATCTATTTGGTTTATTATCCTATAATCTTGCTGTTACTGTGTACGAAGTTCTCCTGTAAACCTGTTGGTTTTTGTTTTGCTTTGCTTTTTTGTGATACAAGATTCTAATTCTCCTTGAGATAGATGTTAATAGAAGGTAGCTGATCCATGTGATCTATTTAAGCACTTGAACTTTTTCTGGACACATGAGACTTATTCTTTAATGTGGGAACTTTGGCTATTTCATTCTTGGGACTTTTCCTTTTGAGATGCCTTTCAGGAAGTGATTGATGGATTCTGTCTTCAATTTGTCCTTTGGTGCTAATAAATGTTGGCAATTTTCATTTATGATTTCTTGAAATGTAGTATCCAGATCTTTGAATTGTGGTCTTCAGGGAACCCAGTGATTCTGAAATTTTTTCTCTGATCTATTTTTTGTCAGTTATTGTGTTTTGTGTCTCTTCCCTACCCTCTATATGAATTAGCTTACATTTCCTTCTATTGGTTCTTTCTTCTTGTTTTGTTCTATTTTTTTCTGTCTCATGGAGTCATTATTTTCCTTCAAGTCATTGTAATTGTTACAAAGTTGGTCTTTGTTTGGGGGGGTGGATTTAGCTCTACATAAATTTGGGGGGGGTTTCAATTTCATCCTCTGAAAATTGTCTGTTCATATCCTTTGACCATTTATCAATTGGAGAATGGCTTGATTTCTTATAAATTTGAGTCAGTTCTCTATATATTTTAGAAATGAGACCTTTATCAGAACCTTTAACTGTGAAGATGTTTTCCCAGTTTGTTGCTTCCCTTCTAATCTTGTTTGCATTAGTTTTGTTTGTACAAAGGCTTTTTAATTTGATGTAATCAAAATTTTCTATTTTGTGATCAGTAATGGTCTCTAGTTCATCTTTGGTCACAAATTTCTTTCTCCTCCACAAGTCTGAGAGATAAACTATTTTATGTTCCTCTAATTTATTTATAATCTCTTTCTTTATGCCTAGGTCATGGACCCATTTTGATCTTATCTTGGTATATGGTGTTAGGTGTGGGTCCATGCCTAATTTCTGCCATACTAATTTCCAATTATCCCAGCAGTTTTTATCAAATAATGAATTCTTTTCCCAGAAGTTAGGGGCTTTGGGTTTGTCAAACACTAGATTGCTATAGTTGACTATTTTGTCTTGTGAATCTAACCTTTTCCACTGATCCACTAATCTATTTCTTAGCCAATACCAAATGGTTTTGGTGACTGCTGCTTTATAATATAAATTTAAATCAGGTACAGCTAGGCCACCTTCATTTGATTTTTTTTTTCATTAATTACCTTGAGATTCTCGACTTTTTATTGTTCCATATGAATTTTGTTGTTATTTTTTCCAGATCATTAAAATATTTTCTTGGAAGTCTGATTGGTATAGCACTAAATAAATAGATTAGTTTAGGGAGTATTGTCATCTTTATTATGTTCGCTCGGCCGATCCAAGAGCACTTAATATTTTTCCAATTATTTAAGTCTGACTTTATTTGTGTGGAGACTTTTTTATAATTTTGCTCATATAATTCCTGACTTTCCTTTGGTAGATAGATTCCCAAGTATTTTATGGTATCAACAGTTATTCTGAATGGAATTTCTCTTTGTATCTCTTGCTGTTGGGTTTTGTTGGTGATGTATAAAAATGCTGAGGATTTATGGGGATTTATTTTGTAGCCAGCTACTTTGCTAAAATTATGAATTATTTCCAATAGCTTTTTGGTAGAATCTCTGGGGTTCTCTAGGTATACCATCATATCATCTGCAAAGAGTGATAGTTTGGTTTCTTCATTGCCTACTCTAATTCCTTTAATATCTTTCTCAACTCTTATTGCCGAGGCTAGTGTTTCTAATACGATATTAAATAATAATGGTGATAGAGGGCAACCTTGCTTCACTCCCGATCTTACTGGGAAAGGTTCCAGTTTTTCTCCATTGCATATGATGCTTACTGATGGTTTTAAATATATGCTCCTGACTATTTTAAGGAAAAGTCCATTTATTCCTATGCTCTCAAGTGTTTTTATTAGGAATGGATGTTGGATTTTATCAAATGCTTTTTCTGCATCTATTGAGATGATCATATAGTTTTTGTTTGTTTGGTTATTGATATAGTCAATTATGCTAATAGTTTTCCTAATATTGAACCAGCCCTGCATTCCTGGGGGGGGGGGGGGGGGGGGACGGACAGGGCAAGTTCCGGGTGATATCTTCTTTGGTTTACTTACCTTTCCAACTTCCTTCTTCCCTCAAATTGAGATTTTATACCACCAATAGTCAATTCTTTCTGATGTGTTTTTACATGGGTTTGTCAGTCTTATGTTCGCCGCATTCTGGGTTCCTTTCCTGACTTTCTCTTCCAAGGGTTAGACATACTTGGATCCTTGAATTTCAGAGTTCTTACTATTCTGGGATCTCTCTATTGTTCTTGAAGCTCCTGATTGCCCGTGGTATTTCAGATCTGAGAGTTGGTACCCTGCCCTGTGTTTTGTTGCTTTCAAGGTCCTCCTCATTCTGGGTTTATGATAACTCTTAGGATTTTTTTTTTTTTTTTTACCATCTTTGGGATTTCTCTATGGTGGGTTGTTTGTGGCTTATGAACAAGAGATAGATAGGCTTCCATTATTGTTACTGTCACACAAGAACTCAAAGGCTATTCATCTCTGTGACCCTTTTCTTAATATGGTGGGATGCGTTTTGCTTTTTTTTTTTTTTTTTTTTTTGGCACTTTCATTGGCTTTGCACATTGTCCCCTTTCCCGTTGCCTTTGAGCTGTTGGCTGATTTTTTGTGCATGTCTGGAGTGGAGGAAGTAGTTAAATATAGTTTCTCATTGGATGTCTTATCATTACTACATTTCTTTCATTTTTCAGGGTTGTTTTTTTTTTTTTTTTTTTTTTTTTGAAGTCAGAATTTGCAAATTAGAACTCCCTTTGCAACTTTTTTTCCAATGATTATCCCTAACTTTGATTTTCTTTTGAAAACTACTTATTCATATAATGTAACCATTTATCTATTGGGGTAAAGACTTCTCTTTTAAAATAAATTTAGCTATAAAAGACTGCCAGTAGTTTAATTTTTCATTCTTTATTCTTGTTGTACTCTCCAGTGTTTGTCTTTTCTTGAATCCCTAGTACTTTGCACAGTGCCTGGCCCATAGTTGGTACTCAATAAATAATTTTGCACTTGACTTTAGTCTTGAAATCCTGAATAAGGAAATTTTCTCCATTAATACAGATCAGCATGTGCTCTGCAATTTGTAGTCTTAGAAATTTATCTATAGTAATAAGAGTGTTATGTTAAGTGACTTTCCTGGAGTCAAGCAGAAGGCAGTATGTGTGAGAAGTGGCATTTAAACCCTGGTCTTCCTAATTTTGCTGCCAAGTTTGTATCTATTATACTATTCTCTCTCTCTCTCTCTCTCTCTCTTTCTCTCTCTTTATATATATATATAGATAGATAGATAGATAGATATAGATTCTTCTTTATTCTCATCATTTACACCAATTGGGATGTAAATGCAAAGATTGCTACAAATTTATTGTTTCTCTTATAATTTTACTTTTGTTAATTTTGTTGTGCTTAATTTTTCAGTTGTATGTCAGAGATACCATCCATTTTATCTTCTCTGATTACTACTGTGGTGTTCTTTTTCTTCTTTAAAATAATATAAGATGGTTCTCTCTGGGAGAAAGAGCAGGTTTCTGGGGAAGGTTTTCTGGAGGCAGTCTTAGTTTAAGTTCAGATCAGTAATTACCCCAAATGCAGCCAGCTGGTAAAAATACAAATGTTTATTTCTCCTTCCAAGTCTTGTCTCTTTCCTTGGGCCCGGATAGCTAGATTCTTAGAGGCCTATCTCTCTGCTTGGTTCCAAGAGCTCCCTCCGAATGTCTCCAAATCCAAAGGTTTTGTCCTTCAGCCTCTGCCTCTGCTTTCTTCAGCCTCCAGCCAGGACAAAGATGGAATGAATTTCTTGTCTCCTTCACTTGGGGCTCAGCTAGCTTTCTGGTGAGTCTTTCAGACCAGCTTGGTCTCAGTGGGGGAAGTGCAGGAGCCCAGCCACCAACCACAGTGGTGTGAGATGAAGATGAATCTGGTTGTGCCTCTGAGAGAGCCTTCTCAAACTTCCGCACAGCTCCGACTCGTAGCTTCTTCCTCCCAAAACTCTCCTGACTGGCCCCTTTGAAGCTCTATTTATTTGAGAGAGGGGAATTGTGAGATGCGAGAGAGAGGGATTGTGGGTTTTCTTCCATAGTGCTCTCTGGCCCTAAGAGCTTCAAGGGAGGTGTGAATTCACAAAGTTACACAGTTAACTTTGTGAATCTCCCATACTTGTGAACTCCAATGAGTAAAGGTGTGAACACAAGCATTGTATCAATTAGTTCTACTTAGTACCTTGTTTCAGGTTCTGGCCCAAAACATCTTCTTGTAAGATCAGATCAATAATCTATCAACTCTAATGAGTTAGCAGTTTGTAAAGATTCCAACATACTACCATATTTTGCTTAAGAATCTTGCTTATAGAGGGAAACTTATTAACTTCCATTCATTCAATTATTTTATTGTTATTATTGTTATGATTATTATTGTAGTATATTAATCTGAACCACATTTTCTCATCTGCTTTCCCTCTTAGTGTTTCTGTTCACGAGAGTGATATGTATAGACCTTTCCTTTATGAACACTATTTTGATACAACTATCTATGGTAGATGAATTGGAAATAGGAGAGTTTTGAGTCAGAAAGACCAATTTGAAGAAAAGTACAGTAATTTAGGTCATTGGTGTCAAACTCAAATAGAATGGGTGCTGCCACACACTGCCTTAGAAAATTTCTAATTAACATTTTCCATATTGTATTTTATTTTTATTTATTTTGTTAACTTTTCTAATTATATTTTAATCTTCTTGGCATACTTTGGAGGGGCAGTGAGTTTGACACTCTGGTAAAGGTGATAGATATTGAAGACCTAAAGTGGGGTTAGTTGTAGCAGAGAGAAGAGGATATATCAAAATGGGTGTTATAAAGATAGGAGACAGAAAACTTGACAAGATTGTATATAGTGAACTCAAATGAAGTTTGAAGTGTTATTTTGACATAAATCTAAATTACTGAAAGTCCAGTGGGTCCTTTTTGATGAGAATAAGGAAGTATAATATAGGGGATAGAATTCAGGGGAAAGTAATGAGCTCTGTTTTAGAAATACTGGACTTTGGGACCTAAATTTGGGATATCTAGAAGGAATCGTTTCCATAGAGAAAGACTAAAAAAAAAATCTTTCGCTAACCTACTTTTTAAGATCATTATTATAGCAGCACTACTATGTATTTTAGAAATCACTTTTTTATTCACTAGATTAGACAGTTATTTTTAAGCTATTTTTCATATCTTTCTAATTGTTAAACCACATGGATTTTTTCTTTTCTCTTTATGTACTTTTTTCTGTCATTGTTTTTCTTTCTGCTCTAATTCTTTTTGCTACCAAAAAACACCCTATTTCTCCTTTTCCCTTTCTTTTCCATTGCTCATGCCTCAGTTCTTCCAGAGGTATCATAGCATATTTCACTGGACTAATAAACACATTTTACTTCATATTTCACAACTTTAAAGTAATCTGTCTTATTTTTTAAATGTGTGAAATAAAGGTCAAGCAGTCTCTTTAGCACAACAAAATAACTCATGAAGAATAAGCAGGGGAGGAAAAGGGAAAGAAAGGAGTAGATCATTTTTTACTTGAAGGAGAGGTGAGTGTAGAGATTGAAAGATGGAGAGGAAGAATAAAAAAGAAGAAAGAAAAAAAGAATGATTTACATGGGAGACAATTGCTGAAAGCCACTAAAAATTCCCATGGGCTTTCTCAGGTAATACTTATTGGAACTCATGCTGTTTGCCTATTCTGATGTAGAATAAGAAGAAAATTTTTAAAATTGTGAATAATGTTTAATTCTACCACCTCAGAAACTGGAAACACTGTTTTTATATTAGGGCATTTTATATTAGTGCAGACAATAATCTTTTTGGGTAGCTCTTCTCTATGTAAAAACATTGTAAAGATAGTATGCTCTTTATGTGACAGGTTTTTTATGGGGAGGGTGGCATCAATATATGAGCTAAAATGATGCATTAAAGAAAAATGTAAATAAACAATTTATAAGAAATCAGGACTACCTAATGAGTAACTACTTGCACTTCTGTTAAGGTTTAGTGTGAGGTCACAGGTCAAAGTACTAATAAGAGTGTTTGGGATGTCTACTGCCATGAAACAGAATGGAAACTTGATTGATAGCTAGAGGGTTGAAGGAAAAGAGAGGAGTGGAGAAAGCAAAGGTCATGGAACCATTTCCCTTCTCTGCATGTATAATGACCAACTCTTTTCAAAACACAAAATGTAGATGATATCAATCAATATAGCATATGCTGTGCACATTTCTACAAGTAATGATGAATAGTGAATATATATGAATTTACATAATATTTCAGTGATCCATCAGAAAATATAGTGAAAAAGAATCTGTATGATAAAAATAATATTTTCCTATTTAGACTTTTTAGAAATCACGGTGTTTCTTGTGAAATGACAAACTATATTTTGTTCTTCATTGCTATATTGAGGTGTAAATAAATGTTTAATAACCTTTAAAATCGTGAGAAAGTTTTCTTTTTATACAATGAGAGCCTCATGTACTTTGTCACATTATTTTTTTATTGTTTTTAAAAATAGGTCTGGTTTGCATGAAGTCCAGTAGCTCAGTTGTGGAATTGGTTATGCTGCTCTGTTCTCAGGTGAGTAAAAGCAATTGTAAAATTGTTATCTTTTAGGAATTCAGAAGTAGATTTTATTTTAAAAGTATATCAGAAGTGGAAACAACTGTATCCTGAGTGTTTGATTAATTACTATTTCCAGATTGTAGCCTATTAGTGATTTTACCAAGTTTTTTTTAAAAAAACTACTTCCAAACTCAGATCCTTAATGGATCATATTGGTTTATGTACTTAGTGATCTGAGTAGGTGAGTGAAAACAGAGGTTTTTAGAGTCCCATTAAAAATGTCTAGGTTATATGTAACCTCCATGTTGAGGTGACTAAATAATTCTCTGCTGTCATCTTTTATAAGAGGAGATAAAAATCAATACAATATTAAGGTTATAGAAACAGATTTATATCTACAGCTTGAGAGTGGCATTCTGTCTCCTCTGGGAATAATGGGTTTTCTTCTTTTTTTGTGTGTAGAGGTTATAAAATGAGTGATAAATACTTTTGAACCCTTGTCATTGCTAATTATTTTTGACATGTACAGTGGATTTAGGGGAATAGTAGCAGAGCATTTAAGAACTAAATTCCTAAAAGCAGAATTACTTAGATGTTTAATAATCTTGTAAGTCTTTTTATTGATTTTATCTTATATTGTCTTAAGGATTTAGAATATGTTAAAGTTGTATTTGTTCTATGTACATGTTTGTGTGAGTTTATATTTATGCACACAAGCATATATCTTAATGTAATAAAATCATGTACTTTGTAAGTGAATTCTATACACTTTTGGCTTATTTTTTCATTCTTGTTTGCAATTAAATAGAGGAGTGTTTTTATTGAACTTTTTCTTTGTAGTCTTTTAAAAACAATATCTGTTGGTAGTAAATTCCCCTACTTAAAACTTTAAAATAGCCTTTTTTAATGGGAAGGGTATTGGTCTAGAGGTCAAGGGTTCTGACCCATTTCAAAACCTTTGACCTTCATTTATAGCCCTTATGGTTTACTTGCCTGACGAATAAGGATAATGCAAAATTAATGTTTCTTTGCATTGATTTATTCATTTTAGTGCCTATATTGCCAAATTTATTTAGACTGTGCTGATGGACATTTCATGAATACAAATGAAAGAATCATAGAAGGTGTGAAAAATCAATACTGTGCAGTGTCAATAAAGTGCAATAAGAACAATTACTTGTAGAGATTACACTTAATGGATTTTACAATGAACTAGGCAACGAGTAGTTGTGTTTCTAGTAGGCTTATTATTCTGGCTGTAGTGAGAATCATGTTTGTATAACTTCATCATCTCCTTCAGAAAACAGTATCTTGGCATTTAACAAATTTCTTTCTCCACTACAGTTCTCTGTATTGAAATAATTTCTTGCTTAATTCTTGGAAGGAAATTACCTTGCTACTATGGTACCTGTGTAAAATTTGTTAATCTGCAATTTTAGTTACCTTTCTTCAAAGAATTGACAGAAATTACTGTTTATATTGATATAATTATATATTTTGTGTTTTTCTTTTGTAAAAAAAAAGATTTTTACTTTTTATAGATAATGAGGAAAATGTTTTTAATACAAGGAAAAATGTCATATGTGTCACACACACAAACACACTCTCACACAAACACATATAAGTAGTCTTCTCTTTAGTATATCACATAGCTGAATGTTAGAAGCCAAAAAAGAAAGGAAATAAAATGACATGCTCTAATGCATCTATTTGTCAAAAATGTCACAGTGCTGTTTAATGCTAATCTAATCAAATGAGATATGAAGATCACTTAACCAAGTAAATAACAAAAGACAAGAAACCTTAGTATTGTTATTAAAAACAAAAAAAATATATATTTTACTTGTTAAATTGTTAAGTATTTTGAGCTTAAAAATTCATTGCACCAGTAATATATATTCACTATGAGAAATGATGTGAGAAATAAAGCAAAAATTAGCTCCAGATGTATACAGATTGTCCTACAGTGATAATTACATTTTTCACTTTGAATTTTCCTAATTCAAAGAGGTCAGTGTGGCAATCACAAAAGTGATTTATTTTGTTAAGAAGTGAACTGTCTTTTTATACGTGAAAGCTAAAGAGATATGAAATTCAATTTCAGGACGACATTTTGCAGATATTGGGAGGGGATAAGTTGAGCTTGATTGATATATTTTTTTGGTCCAAGTTACAGCAGTAAGTGAACAGATAGCATCTTGCTAAAATTCTAATTAATTTTTTAAGAGGAGATGGAGAGGATTGCATGCCAAAGATCAAAAGATCAGGTCAAAAACTAGTTTTTAATCTCATAAATAATCTGGTATACTAGTGAACTTAACATCTGCAAATGTGATTTTAAACTTTACAAATTACGGATGTTTAATTTTGTGAATTCAAACACACTTTGATTATTTCTCCTGTTTTCATTTAAAGTCATTTTATAGTTACATTGTTTAACATAGTATTTAACAAACCATCTTTTGTAACAAGAGGGAGATTAAACTCAGACTTTAAAAATATGCAAATTTTCTTATTTGGAATATTATCATTAGTAGCAAAAAGACCATAGAATAATATAAATGTGCAATAATGATTCATTGAGCCACAGAATTAATAATTTTCCCTGCAAATATTTTTATGGAAGAAGCAACTATTAAAAAAAAAGAACAAATAGTTAAATCTAAAAATAGTAGTATTTATTGGTAGGATAAAGGAGTCCTTGCTACACTTGGTCTATCCACAGATATAACTAGATGATAGTTTATATAAAATAACTCAACATTTATACTCCATAACCTTGATTTAAAATATTTTGTTATCTAAAAATTAAGTGACATTTGATATTTAGGAAATTCTGTTTTTAATGTGTAAAAGTGGAATAAGTTGTCATATGTCCAGTATTGTTTTGCACAAACATAAAACTTATAGGTTCTAAGTGTTCACACATTTGTGAAAATGCCATCATTTGTGAAAAGCCTTCTATATTTAAAAAAAAGTTTCATTTAACGTTACTTTAGCCTTCTTGTACAAAATGTTTGTATCCTGCTTATTTGACATTAATATCATTTTTTGAAAGAACTGACGTTACATTCAAGGCCACTTTATAAAAGCGTTGCATTGCTCATCCTAATTCAGTCTGACATACATTCCAATAACACTACCTCCCTTCTCGGGTTTAAAGCCAAATTTATGGCTGTGCATTGTGAAGTGCATCATTTAAAAATGGTTTCAACCCAAAACATCTAATAAATAAATAATGTGTATGGCTACTCAGTAGTAGACTTTCCAGACTAGAAATCATTCCATCGGATACTCAACAGTCCACTATCGGAGAGGGCTGTCAGATAAATCTTATAGTAGCTGCATTCATGTCCTGTAAATCACATGTTATTGTCTGAGCCTTCTGCCAGGTCATCTATTCTTTTCACATTTATCAGAAATGCATACAGTATATAGAAAAACTAGAAGCACTCTATAGTCTGGCCTGGTGTCCTATATGAGTAATTAAAGAGCAAAAGTTAAAGTAAAATACTATTTTATTCAGATGTTTTTAAATGGAACATTATCAAAACATATTAAGTTTGTAATTTTGAATTTTGTTTCCTTGACATTATGTTAGGGAACCTTATTACACACATATTATAGTTTTTCCCCCTAGTTTTTAAAACTAAAATTTCTAAATAATCTAAAGATTCTGTTCCTTTAAAATGTATTCAAATAGCAACAAGTTTTGGTTAGTTTCATTTCTTTTTTGGAATTTGAATCTCTTATACCTGATCTTATAGTCTGTCTTTGCAATTAAGGGATTTTTCTTATTCCCTTTTTTTAACTTCTCATGTTCTTTCTCTTCTTTTCTGTGATGGATTTAGTGTGGCACTATGAAAAGATCAATCCATTTGAAGTCTTAGGATTTGTGTCCAAATTTTGCTTCCTTATGTATACTTGGGCCAGTTATTGCATTTTACTGGACATTATCTTTCTCAGCTATAAAGAAGTTTAATAATGACCTCAACAATTCTTTCCATCTCAAAATCTACTCTGATTCTTTCCATTTATTGTTTCTGAGTACATGACGTTTAATACTTAATTTTCTTTTTTTTTTTTTTTTGAACTTTTCTTTTTTGATCCTTTGAATATGAGTAGATATCATTAATGTCAATTCATTCTCTTCAACTACCAAATGAAAATTTGACTTCCCATTTCTTGGAATAGATCATAATGTTAACTGCTGCCTTTTGCTTGCAAGCTCATGTTTAATTTTTTATACATACACACACACACACACACACACACACACACACACACACACAAAACATCCTAACTTTTATATAAAATTTAGGGTTGCAAAATGTTCTACATATATTATTTCACATTATGCTATATGTTAACTATTGGAGGAATGACGTTCCATCAGGAATCTGCTGTATTTAGAAACATTAAGCCTTTGTGGCAGGTTAATTTGTAAGAATGCTTTATAGAAGTTCCTCTAGTATAAAACTTGGAAAAATCTTTAATGGTATTCATTGAAATTGCCTTTAATGATAATTAGCAAAGATGGAGCTGTTAATGCTCAAAGTAGTAATTATTACTTCACCTTGTTTGTGAGGCCAGAATTACTATTATTTTTAATAATTAGGACTTCAAGTAAGTTTTAAGTGACTATTATTTTATAGCCGTGTGAATATTAAAATTGAAATGAGGAGAAGACCTTTATTTGAATCACTACTATCACATTTACATTATATGATTGGAAGGAAGTTTCTTAAACATTTTGCTCCTGTTTCCTCATCTGGAAGATACATAAATAACATTTGTGTTCTCTGTTTCCAAGGGCTTTTGTGAAACCAAAGCTTAAAAATCTTTATGTACAATGTCAATCCAAGTTATTACTATAGTTACTTACAGTATATTTTTAAATATTTAGTTAAGAAAGAAGATACTAGAATTGTTGGTGGCAGTGTGGGCTTAGGGGAAAGGAAAAGGGATAGCCATTTATAAGAACCTATTATGTATGTGATAAGTATTGTTAGGCTTCACTAGAAGATGATACTTGATTAAACTTGAGTTTTGAAAGAAGCCAGGGTTCAAATTGTGTAAATGCATAATAATAGAAAATTGGATCTTATATGTGGACAATAGCAAATGGGCCAATTGGGTTGGATTGTTGAGTTTGTGAAGATGATTACTGTGAATTTGGGGAATTAGGCTAGAAACAGATTAAGATGGGCAATAATGTGAAACAAAGTATTTGTTTTTTATTCTTGAAGTTTTGGGACGATTCTGGAAAGAATGTAGCCAACATTGCTATGCATTATCATTATAGATGGGTTAATTGAAAAAATATTATGTCTCACCATTGTGTTATCATAATCATGGCTTACTGATCACTGGAACTAAGAATAAATATATTTTAGCAATTATTGATATTTCCTTAGACATTACTTTGTGTTTATCAGACAGGTCTGCGATTGTTTCCATACTTTTGCCTTTTTCCCCCTCTTAAGATTCTTTGTATATTGGTGTAAATTTTCTCCACATTGTATTATATCCACTCTGCTTTATGTACTGGGTTTCATTAGGGTTCTTTTCTGCATTCTCTCTAGTTCCATTTTTAGTTGCTTAGGAAGTACCTTGAGAATTGTGATGTTGGTAGTTCAGGAGCAATGGGTTCCACTGTTGATAGAGAAAACAGATTGTTAAAATTAATTTTGTAAAATTATTTTGTTCATTTTTCTTCTGTTTGTAGTCCTTGATTGTTCTTGAGTTGAACTTGCTTAGTTGGGTGTTGTTTTTTGGTTGGTTTTTTTTTTGGTCATTCTTTGTTTAAACTGACCTTACTTTCCATTACTTTTCTTGGATTAATTAGATAATTTTCCCTTTTCTATTTGTAGAGACAAATTTACATGCCATCTTGTTGCTTTTGCTAGCCATTTGGCATATAAGTCTAATATTTGTATATAGGGCACATTTTGGTTTCTTTGCTGTGACTGTTTACATTGGTCTAACTTCTGGATAAAATTATTATCACTTATGTTGATGTCATTTTTCTTTTTCGTTTCCCATTTTGATTTTTTTTAGTAGTTTAGTTTAAAATAATTTCAGTTGTATTACACATCTTTTTATTATTGTTATTCTTGTTTTTTTAAAAAACAAATTAGTACTTGGGACTCATTACAATTTTAGTACTTTTTTTTTTTTTTTGGCTTGTTAAAATAGAATATTTTATTCTATATTAAGTTGTTTGACTATCATTTCTAAGACCTACCAATTAATTTTTTTAAAGAAACTATTCATGTCTTTAGCCTCTCTAATTTCTTTTATCGTCTTTTATCCCTTCCCATCTTTGTCATAAAACTATCAGGTATCAGAGTTTGTTAATTTGATTTGTTCCTTTTATAATTTTTCTACTACTTATTATTAGTCACTAATGTTGATATATAAGCTAAAATGATTTACACAATGGGCTTTTTATATAGTTAACAGGAGTGCTTAAATATGAATTACATAGTGACCATTTAAAAAAATTTGAAAGTAGTTTTTATTCAATTATGCCTCAAAAATATAACTTTATATTAAGGTACCCATGAATAAGCACTATTACATTTAAAACTTATACTTCATTTTAAGGGAACAAGTAGCAGATAACTACTTAACCTTACCATAAAATATTGGGGGAATCCCATGCCCAGGAGTCTGCATTTCATTGGCACCAAGCACTAAAGATTACGCTGTTTGTCACCACAAGACTTTGTTTTGAATTCAGTCAGGGCTCTTCCAGAATATTTCCTTGGCCTTGATAGGACATGCTCTGGTTCCCTTTTAAGAGTTAAAGGCATTTGCCATCTAGGGGAGGGAGTGGAGGGAGAGAAGGGAAAAGTTGGAACAGAAGTGAGTGCAAGGGATAATGTTGTAAAAAATTACCAAGGCGCATGTTCTGCCAATAAAAAGTTATAATAAATAAAAAAAAAAAGTTAAAGGCATATATAAAGGCAAAGTTTGGCTGAGTTGAGTGGAGCCCTTGATTTCCTATTAGTGCATCAGCCCAATTGCAATTCATTGTGACTATATATATGTTCCCCCCAAAATATTAATAATTTATCTTTGGTTGACTCTAATACCATCGAGATTCTAATCTCCTTCTCAGCTTTTAAGGATTGATCACTATTATATAAATTAAATTATATTTTCTATATTTTTTGCTCATCTTTTCTCTGTATCTAGTGACTAAAGTCTGACTATACCTCATGTCCAGAACACACTCCCTCCTTTTCTCCATCTCTTGGAATGCCAAGTTTCCTTCAAGACTTAACTCAAGTATCCACTTCCAAAAGACAACTTTACTGATCTTTCCAACTGCTACTATACCCCTTCCTAAATTACCTTGTATTTATTTTTTCGATACTTGTATATAACTTGTGCCTTCTATTAGACTTTAAACTACCTTTGGATAGGGTCTGTTTCACTTTTTGTCTTGTATCCTTAGTGTCTTATACATAGTCCATATTTAACAAATGCTTGTTGATTTCTAAATGAACATTAAAGTAAAAAGATGCAGCATTACAATTCTTGAACACTTAAGCAGATAGCATTAAGTTCTTCACCTTTAACTAGTCTGATGATTTGTCATCACAGGTACTTAAGTAACCATTAAAAATATTTTGCTGGTGTTTGAAAAAAAAAATCATTGTCATTTCATAATAATCTCCCTTTTTCCCTCGTAGAACTCTCCTTTGTAGCAAAGAAATACAATTAAGCAAAAGAAATCAGTACATTGGACTTGTTTGATTAGGACTTATTCAGCACTTAAATTCACCAGCTTTCTGCTCAGGGTAGGAAAGCTTATTGCGTTGTCCATGTTCTGTAATTATAATTAGTGATTGCACTAATAGGTGTTTTAAAGTTTTTCAGTATTGTTTTTCCTGTACATGGTCTACTTTGAATTTGTTCATATGTCTTCTCAAGTCTAAAATTTTTTAATTTCATTTTTTCTTTTAAACTTTAATTCCAAAAAGAATACTTCAGTGTATACAGCAGAACAGAAAAACAGTATTTATATGAGATTTACTTATTTACTTATTTATGAAAAATGTATGATAAATTCTCGTCATTACTTTTACAACTATCATGCTAGTCTATTCTTCCTTTTCAGTTTACTTCTGCTGTTTTCTGTGCAGTTTAAAGAAAATGTCCGTCTCCTTCCCCCTTTTTTTCCATCACTATTGCAAATGTCCCTATCATCTCTGTGGTCCACCACTCCATTGTTGTTCACTTGTTCAATTATATCCAACTCTTTGTGACAATAGCATGCCAGGCCTTTCTATTTTCTACTATCTTCCAAAATTTGTCCAAACATACATTAGTTTCTCATCCTCTTCCATCCTCTTTTCTGGTGAATCCTACCTTTTCCTTATCTAGCCAAAGCATTGAATTTGAAGCCCACATATTTGACCTTTCAGTGAATAGCCTGAATCAGTTTTTTTTAAGTAATGGTTAATTTGATCTCCTTGCTATTCAAGAAATTCTGAGAAATCTTCTCCAGTGCCCCAATTTAAAAGCATCAATTTTGAAAGCCCTACTCCCACAGCCATACGTTGTTACTGGAAAAACCGTAATTTTGACTATACAATTCTTTGTTGGCAAGGTACTATTTCTGGTTTTTAAGTATACTAACCAGATTTGCCCCAGCTTTCCTTCTAAGGAGCAAGTATCTTTTAATTAACAGTGATCTTTAAACCCAAGAATGTAAAATCAGACACTGCTTCTATTTCTTCTTTTTCCCAGGAATGATAGGACCAATTCCCAAGACCTTAGTTGTTTTTTATTTTATTATTATTATTTTTTAAATGTTAAGCTTCAAATCAGCTTTTACACTCTTCTCACCAATTCTAACTTCCTCTTCATTTTCAGCCAGCAACTTTTCATGCAAAATGACATTTTGCATAATGTATTCTGTGTGTAGTTAAATATGTTGAACAATATGCAGCCTTATTATACTCCTCATCCAGACTTAAACCAAACAGTTGTTTTCCAGTTCTAACTGTTGATTCTTGGTTCAAATACAGATTTCTTAGGAAACAAGTAGGATGATCTGGTAGCCCTTGGCATTCTTTGAGGACTTGATACATTTTATTGGGATCCACATAGTCAAAGGTTTTAGTGTAGTTACCAGAGCAGAAATTGATGTTTTTCTGGAACTCCCATGCTTTTTATATAAGCCAGGAAATGTTGGCAATTTGGTCTCTAGTTCTTCTGTCTCTTCAAAAAGCAACCTGCTTTTTTAGTAATTCTTGGTTCACATGTATACCCATCTTGCCAATTGGAAGCCAAGAGAAAGGGGAAAAATAAAGAAAGATGTAATAAATCAGTCAAAAGAATTCATGGAATTGCTATGTCTACTTCTGGTACCTTAAGTTTTCTTTTCTATGTCAAGAGATATAAGAAGATGGGCAGCATGCCTTCATCATAGATTGCAATGTTTTTTATTTTTTCCCCCTATGTGTGGTCCTTAAATAAATTCTTCTCATGATTCTGCCCATTGAGTTTAATTTTCTGTATTTCTGCATCAGACTATATATTTTTATTGTTTTATGAAGAATGAGGTCTGGAGCAGCTAGATGGAGCAGTGGATCGAACACCAGCCCTGAAGTTAGGAGGATCCGAGTTTAAATCTGGTCTCAGACACTGAACACTTCCTAACTGTATGACCCTGGGCAAGTCACTTAACCCCAATTGTCTCAGCAAAAATGCAAAAATTAAAAAAAAAAAAAAAAGAATGAGCTCTATCTGATCTGATTCCCTTGCCCTTTCCTCCATGTTTGCTTATTCCTCACTTATTCCAATTTTGCAAAAATAGGATTTTCAGTACTCTTCATCCTCTATATACTAGTATATCCTTTTTAACCTCCCTTCTCTTTCTCCTTTAAATCCTTCAGTATAAAATGATACAACTCCATGTCCTATATTTTTCTTGTTCAATTCAGTATACTTTGACGACATTAAGGTTCTGAAGAAACACTTGTTTCTCCTCCCCATTACAGTGGTAGCACTGTAATGCGATATCATTATATAGACTCTCCTAATAAATATATATTTTCTGACATCACTCAACTCTCATTCTTATGAACATAATGCTGGAAGTACTGAATCATATTCAATATCTTGTATTAGTTTAAATAAGGAAATACCATTCTCATGAATATAGTTCAAAGAGCTATATAAGGTAGATAGTATAAACTAATAATAGTAATATAAGTGACTAACATATCCATACCATGTTAGTGTTTACAGCAAGGAGGTGTGAATATGGAATACAGAAAAAAGTGACTCATGTATACTAAAATATTCATAGTACTTTTTGGAGTGTCAAAGTAATTGAAATATAGTTGATACCTTTCAAATTGAGGAGTAGCTAAACAAATTATGGTACAAGAATTTAATCTCATATTATTGCCCTTTAATAAATGGCATGAGAAGAACAACCACCAAAAACTATTGAAGGTGAATTAAAAAAAAAAAGTTGATTAGAACAAGGTTGGCCCCATAGGAGCAATATGAAGGTACTGCTACCACCCACCACATCCTTTGAATGTTAGAATATGTGAGTGTGTAATATTGCATATAAAACGAGCCTCTTTCTGTGGTGGTGATTGGTTTCCTGTTTTTTTCCCCTTCTTCAGTTCTTAAAAAATTCTCTATCAGAAGGGATGACTTTCTGGGCAGGGCCAGAGAGAGAGAGAGAGGGAGATAGTGAGAAATGTAAATTATATTAATATAAATTATTAATAAGAATATATTTTAAAATCTATTACTTTGATTAGTATTAGAAGGTAAAACCATTTTCTTCGTTATTCATAACAATTTAACAGAAACTTCTGACCTTTATGTAAATTTAAAAATTGCAGGCAGTGATTTTGAGCTATCTTCACTTTTGCTCACAAAGATGCAGTAACATTTTACTTTATCTGTCTTCCCCAAAAATTAATGGCAGAGAAGTCTGAATGTTTATAATCTCCTTATTTTAATAAAAAATGTGTTATTCAAAGGTATTTTCATCCATCTTATATTTATCTTTGATAATAAACATATAAAAGTCAATGTATATTGTACTAAACTTTTTTCTATTGCCTTAAATTTTTCTTCTATAGTGAGAAATTTTCAAAACAATTTACAGAATTAAAAATATGATCAAATAGCCATCCTTCTTTTACCCATCATATGATTTTGTTCTGATTTGGCTCCTACTCAGAATAAGATTTCATCACTTTCATTATTTCCACATTGTTTTCTTTCTTAATTCTGTAAAGATCTCTTTTTTTTTTTTTCAATTTTAGTTCCTCTAGTTTCTTTCTAGATTATATTTTGAGCATTGCAATAATCTTAATTTACATATATTGGACTTACTTGTGCTTTTTGAAAGTGTCAGTGCCCATGACCTTTTGGTCAGGGAAAAAAAATCAATAAGAATACATTGTTGAGCCCTTTGATTCACTGCTATTGCGTTAAAAAAAAAGTCACTGTTCATTTCTGACTGCCTAGTTTTTTTCCTTTAGAGCTTCTATCAATGTTACTGTTATAATAGATAAAAGCTGGGAATACAAATACATCCATTATAATCATTCTGTACCATATTACCAAAAGCCCTATTAATTTAATTTTGAACTAAAAAAAATTTTGTGTTAAACAAAAACAATATCTTTTATAGAGTAAAATAAAGGCTCTTGGATATTGGTTTTTTATGTCCTGCTTGAATAGATCTTTGAAAATAATGTTTAAAGCTTGAAGAATGGGAATTGGATGTGGAAGATCTTAGATTACTCTGTAATTTTAAAGGGTAATCTGAAATCCATCCACCTGATAGCTCTTTTACCCTGTAGTGATTTGGCAGAAATTTTTTTTTTTGAATTTGCTTAAATTGAATCAAATTTGAATAGAAACACTTAGCTAGTATATATTGTTAATTTCTGTTCAAGACTCCAAGCTCTTTTTTCTTCCCTTTAAAGAAAAGCCTTAATTTAAAAAACAAAAACAAAAAAACATTCATTTTATCACATGTAATAAAAGGACTTTTATTTTTGTTTGGACATTTTTGTTATGTTTTAGGTGAAAACTTATGCGAAAACTCTTTCTATAATATTAAGTGAAATCCCTCATTTTAAGGTTAAAATAATTATAACTTCACATGTAATATTTCTTCTGAAATACAAGGCATCCTGTTGCTTCACCAGCACACTAGGACTTCGAAAACATAACCATTTAAGGGGAATTTGGTGGAATGGGGAACACACCCCGTGGCTTGGCAGTCTAGTCAGAAGGATGAGACCATGCTGATTCTATAACTAGATCTTTGAACAGTATTCTCATGGGTGGTAAATGCAAAACAAAGTAATATCAACTGGCACTTAATTCTGTAAGTTCCCTGCTGATTGGGCTATGCAGTGAAATAGAACTCTTCCTGACAGGAAGTCAGCCTAGGAGTGTGGAGACCTCTGAAAATAAAGTGGGCTTTAATTTGGCACCCTGCTGCTTTACAACTAGTCTGTTTAACTTGGAGCTATGAAAAGGGTTGAGCAAATGGTAGAGATACAGGACATTGGAATTTCAGTAAATGCTAACATTTCTTTTTGGTTTTATAATAATTGTAACTGAAGGAATCTGTGCACATGTCCTATTGATGTTTCTTGACTTTTTCTGTTGCATTTTTTTTTTTTTTTACATTACATTAAATCAAATCATCCATACTCAGAAAATCATAGACTGGGAGGAAATTGTATAGTATGGAAAGTATAAGGAATTTTTGGTATGATATGGTAAGTTAAAATGTGTAGGGCTTAATCCTATGAAAATGTTTTGGATAAAAGATTTTCTATTGCTTTTGGGCAAAATGTTTAGAATTGCAGCATATTAGAACAGAGAGGGGGATTATTTCTTATTCCAGCAATGTAATGCAGTGAAAGGAATGCAGTTTGAAGTCAGAAGACAGTCACTCAAATGACTCTACAATTGACTCTACAACCTTGCCAATGTTAATTACTCTGTCAGTTTCTTTCTATTAAGAACTATGAAAAGTTGAAAGCCTTTATGATTGATTGAGTCAGTAGGACTGTTTTCTCTGATAATATTATCTGGGTATAGAGCAGTTGTTATCAAGGATTACTTGAAATAGGGTGATTGATTCAAGATTCCCAACCCTATGTTACCAAATTAATTTCTTTGCATATAATCTCTATACATTTTAGGAGAAAGTGGCTACTTTGCTATCTTATGAAGAGTATTGCTCTTCGAGTCAAAGCATCTTAGGTAAATTCTGGTTCTGATACTACCTCTGTGACCTTGGAAGATTACTCCCTCCTTAGGACTCAATTTTTTCATATATAGCATGAGGAAGTTGGACCAAGTAATTTCTAAGAACAAGGTCAGATCTAAATCCTGTATTTTAGGTATTATCATGAAATAATGAATTATTTCATTGAATAAAATTTAAAATTCGTTTCAAAGCCTTCCTATGCTGCTGGTTTGTTATTCTTTATATATACACAACATACGTGTGTGTGTGTCCCTTCCTATTCTTTTTTTCAGTTTATTATAAATTTGACTAGAACTAGTTATTTGTTCCCTTCAGTGTCTGCTTTGGGATAGTGTATTTACATATAATATGTGTTCTGATGTTGAGTGATAGTTATACTTAAATGCTGTTTGCAGGTATAGCTCATTTATGTATCCTTTTTCTAGATATTATACAGATTTATATAAAAATTTTTGACTTTAGAACTTCATCTTATAATTAGCATTTGATAAATCAAGATCAATAGGAGTGCTATTTTCACAGTTTTTCTGGGAGTACTTATTTTAAAAATGTAAACAATGTCAGCAAATATAGGAGGAAAACTAGTTTTAGCTTCTGTATCATTACCTTTCTTCAGGGTTCAATTTAAGTGGCTCTTCCTATCTGAGACCTAGTTAGTACTTTCCTTTTTTCCCCTCTCCCTCCATTAAATAACTTTATATTTATTTTTCGTGTATTTTATGTTTTCTCATCTGTGTTCATGTTGAGTTTTTTCCCCCTAATGGAATTTAGAGTTTCTTTAAGGGCAGAATCTATTTCAGGTGTTTTGTTTTTTATCTTTGGATCTCTAGAAGCCAGCAGAGCACTTGTATAGATTCTTAAATGCTTGCTGAATAATTGTGTGACATTTTAAGAGCAAAACATATCCATATTAGTTGTCTTTTTTTATCTGAAGACTTACAAATATGCCCAGTGGGATTATATTAGCATATGATCTTCTAAAGTTGATATTCATGAGGGAGAAAATTATGTTTTACAAATGGATCAAAGCAAATTTGTTTGTGAAAATAGGGAAGGCTACATAGACAAAAAGGAATCAGAGAGCAGGATAAGTTGGATAAGTTGAAAACTGTCTGGCAGTTTTATACTGCTTGCCAGGCACATTGTGTCTGTTATGTGCTTATTTGATATCTTATTTAACATTGGCCAGTACCATTTTTACTTCTCTGGCTCTTAGAAGTGACTGTGGGATTAGTCTGTTACCACTAGTTCAGCTACGGAGCTCTTAGTATGTTATGATCTACCTGGCCTTATAATTAGCATTATGTCTTTTGCAAAGCAAAATGAATTTCTAAAATTCAAAAGTACAAAACCTAAATAGCTCCTATTTATTACATTAATGAATATTGTAGATTTTCTTTTAAAATAATTAAAAATTTTAATTCTTGATATATTATTCCATGACTTGATGATTTTTTCTTTTTTGATATGTTATACTTTGCTCTTCTAGGTCCATAGTATTGTTGCTGTCATCATTAAAGATAATGATATTGCTCACATTTATATGGCACTTTTTTTTTTTAAGCAAAATGATTTATTTAACAGTCCTTTGATGTATGTGATACAGTTTTTATTAATGTACTCATGCTTGAATCTACACATCTTTTTGGGATGAGTGCACTCTTCTCTTCACTGGAAGCATTAGAAAGTCTTGTATATTTGGTTAAAAATTTCAATTACTATTATCCATTGAAATTTTGCCTTTGAATGCAATAAAGTAATTATGCATTGTACCATGCTGTGTTCTAAACAGTGACTATATGAGTGATTGGGGTTGAGAGAATGGGAAGGAAATAAAAAACTAGAAATTTTAAAAGAATCTGCTGTGTTGTTCTAAGAGTAATTATAATCATGAATCATAACCTTCCTCTTTTAATCCATCTTTGGCCTTTTGAAAACTAGAACTAGCTCTTATAAGTACTTCAGAAGAGCATTTTACTTTGCTAATTCTATTTCATTCTTATGTCTGGTTAAGTGATAAAATTTTTTGAATAATGAAGTAAAATTCCCAAATCACTCACTTCTTCCTCAATTTTTAACTGATAGTTGTGATCTAATGGATTTCTAATGGGTGTTAATAATTCCGGTATTCTCTTATGCTATGAAATTTTTGTGGCAACTTTACTTTAGACATTTGCTTCATAAGAACATGGTATCATTTTACTGCATTCACTCTGCAGAGTGGAAGACCCCAAATGGTTAAACAGCAGGGGAGTCTTCTGCTTTTAGTTAAAAACTGCTGTTTTCTGTATGGCTTATTTACTACATGTTTAATTCTTAATGTAGTGTGCTGTGGGATTGAGCATGCAAGTCAGCAGAAGGAGTTCTGTTTTTTACATCTAGAGCTATTACTTGCTGTACAATAATAAAGGCACTATTTTATTGGGTTAGTTGTAATTAACTTCAGCACTAGGAATTCATATAAATCATTCCTAATCTATTTTCTTTAGATTTTCATTCTTCTTCTTCTTTATTTTATTTTATTTTTTTTTTTTGCGAGTTTAACGTGGTTGCTTTCTGTTGTCTTTTTACGTAAGAGCTGAGATTATAATTGCTTTTTGGAATTAGGCTGTCAGAAGTGAATGTGTATGTGGATCCGAGAATTGATTAAGGTGAACTAATGAATTTTATACAATACTTTGTAAAGATTTGTTACTATAATAAATATCTTTCAAGGGTGTTTTTTTGTTATGAATCTAAATAAGCAACAGTATTAGAACATTTATTATAGCTTTTTCCCCGACTATAACAAAAAATAACCTAGTTCATCAAATGTTAAAACAGTAACAGTTTTTATTTTAAAGTTATGAACAGTTTTTGTTTGCTAGAAACCTAGGCAATTCAAAGCTGGATGTATGGTATTTTCTGCGCTAACTTTGAAAAATTTGTTGGCAGTTAATTATTTTTTAAGATCCTTTAAAAAAAATTATTTTTAGCATTAGCACTTTTAGTTGTTTGTTTGTTTTTTTTAACACTTTTGCTATTTTCCAGACCACTTTCTTTAATATCTTAGATAGTGAGTAATATTTTAGTATAATTTTTACTTATTCATAATTTCTTATATATTTTTAAATGGAAATAAACATGGCTAAAATATTTAGAAGATAAAACATGAGGAAATCCTGAATGAGCTGTACTTTCAAATGTGCATATTTGATAGTAAAGAATGTTTTTAATTTAAATATTATGAAAAATATTTTGGGCTTACAGAAATGTTTTATCTGAAAGGTTATTTTTAACCAGTTTACAGAAAATAGACCTAAAATTTGAAATGTGTGTTTATGTCTGGCATCAGTTTAAATTTTGACTTATTGTTAACTAATATGTTGGGTTTCTTTATGTGTGGCTAGAGGGAAGGTAAGAGGTTAGAACAAGAAGGATAGTACATAGAACAGTATTTTTCTCCTTAAATTTAAAAGCAGCAATTGTTTTTTTATATATGTAAAAGTAATTGGCAAGTCCTTTCTAGTGTATTTAATTATGTTAGGACTTTTAAGTATTTTATAGAAATAATTAAATGTTTTATTTGCTTCTAATGGAAATCTTTCAAGTATCTTCTGAAGTGTTCTCTAATGGATAGTTTTTGCTTCTTTAAGGCAGACGTCAAGATTCCCTAAAGACTTGACTTTGGACCTCAGAGGGCAGCAACTGCCATATGTCTGATGAACTAGAGTTGCCAAACAAACTGACCATGTACTAATAAGTATAGTCTGAGTGTTTAGCTTTGATAGGGGACTAATGATGATCATCTGCTGAGAACTTGTAGCTCTTAAGGGTTAGAGAAACTTTTATCACCTTTAGTGAAATCAAGATCTCTACATTGATAAGAGAAAAAATTTGGAGTGGGGCTTCATGAAGTTGATACCAATTAGAAGGTTATTAGAAAAGGTTATTATTGAGTGTATATAATCTTCTTGAAAATAATTATAGATATATAAGACTTTTCATTTGAGAAATGAAACCTAGAAATGTTTGTGTTAAATAAACATACTACATATTTATGTATATACGTACATATACGTGTATATATATATTCACTCATGAAATAGAGGAAAATAAATTAGCAGTATTATTAGTGTAACTTTTCTTCATGAATTTTGTTTTTAATTAAGTTTTTCAATATCATTAACCTTTAACTGTGCATATTTTAATTTTCTTAATCTAAAATTTGTTCATTTTTTATTGCATATGTTTTTTTATTATATATAAAGCTCATTATCAGAATTTTAAGAGATCCCCAGTCAAGACTTTGGGATCTTTTCTATTGCTATTGTAAGAACCCAGATAAGACCTTATCTCATTCCTTCAATATTCCAAAAGTAAAATTGTTATTTTATAATGCTTTATGTATGGATTGCTACTGCGACGTATCTTCCCTCCATAATATCTCCTATTTCTCTTTCTTGAAAGAAATACAATAAAGTTTTGATTGTACTTTTTGATGGCCTTTATTCTTTGTAGAATTTACTAAAATATGTGATAGATGTGTTGCAAAGAGAATGCTGACATGATACCAAATGACAGCATTATTGAAATGTTCTTGATAATTTAAGTACTTGAAAATTACTGTAACTTGACCATCAACCAGTTTGTGTAAAATTAGTTTGCCCATGTATAAAATGTCTTTCTCAGTCCTGTGTTAATGTATTCTCTTCTGCTTTTTCTTATGGGTCTCCTTTGTAACATCTTGTCCAGTTCTGTGAGTACTATTCTTCAGTCATCTAATCATAAACATTTGAACTTTACCCGTCTTTTTTAATTTGCTTAACCAGAGTGAAATAGAGTTATAATGCCTTTCAAGATAGTATGAAGTATGAATTTTTTATTGTCCTCTCAATTATTGGGTTGTCTTGTGTATGTCAGTTGAAGCTTTGAATGCTCCATTCCATATTATAAAATAAAATCATTTTGTTAGAGTAAGGGACAGTCCCAGTCACAGTAGAAATGGTTTTTTTTCAGATCACTTTTATGGCAGCTCTTTCATCTTAGGATATATGTGCTTGTTGGATGAATTTTAAATGTCCCTGGAAATTAAAATCTGGAGCCCAGAAATCTCTATTCCTTTTGGGCTGTTTAAAAAACATGTTTCAATTATGATGAATTTAAAACATCAACATTTTAGAAAAGGTTATTGAATTATTTGTTTTTGATTGATATTAATATTTTAACATTATCCAGGTTTAAATTTTAACATTTTGCTTTGAAGGGATTTGAGAATACTTAAAAATATGATACTTGCCGGGTAAAGAGGATTTGAAGCAAGAAGTTTTGGAGAATTTTAAAATATAGGCAGTAGATCATAGGATAAAAGATTTAAGGTTAGAAAGGAACTAGCATAACTTGTTCATCCATTGTAACTCTGCTTTTATGAATTTGGAAGATGAAGACTAGAAAGGGTGGTTAGCTCGAGGCCATATCACACAGTAAATAATAATGCAGGACTTAAGCCCAGATCCTTTGAACAAGGCATCTTTCCATTTTCTACTCTCATACTTAATCTTGTATTGGTCAAAACAGAGAGTTATGAAAACATAGGCTGTGTTTTGAAGCTGAACTGGAGCATTGTGCATATAATTTCTATGTGTACACTTGGTAGTGGCAGGGGAAAACAGAATCACAGACTATGAGAGTTGAATGAGACCTTAGTGATCATATCTAATACATACAATAAAAAGGAACTCCCACTGTTATCATACTAAGTAATTCATCATCTACATTCTACTTGAAGAGCTCCAAATATGGAGCTTTCTTTCTAGGCAGATGTCTTCATTTTGGAACAGCTGTAATTGTTAAAAAAAAAAAAAAAAAATCCTGACATCAAAGTTTAATTTGATTAAGGCCTCCATTCAAAATTTATCTTTGAAGCTTGTATGATGATTAGCAAATCTTTCTGTCACTATAAGTAGTAGTCATTTTCATAAAACATAGATGAATAAAGACACAAAGATATAGTAGGGATTTAAATATCAATCCTTCTGGGTCCCATATCATTATAGAAAGTAGCCCCAAAGAGAAGAACCATAGGATACTCTCAAATACAAAGATGGGGGGGGGGGGGAAAGACACAGAATGGAACTATTAGTCAAACTAATAGCCTAAAATGTTTATATAGAAATGCCCAAGTATAGAGAACATACAAGAACTAAAGGTCATAGTTAAGGCGAACAAATTTTACCACATACTTTCTATCATGAGACCGCTGATTGGCTTGCTTGAAGAATTGAAAGTATTTATGGGTGAAGATGAGAATGGGGAGAGATAAAAGGGATGTTGTCATTAGTATATGTTAGAGAACACTGGAAAGAAGAAATATTTGAAGAGTTTGGGGAACAGATCACACACTTGGCCCAGAATCATAGAGGTCTTCTGTTATCCAGATATACATATGTGTATACATGCATATATGCGTGTGTGTGTGTGTGTGTGTGTGTGTGTGTGTGTAATTATTCATTTATCTGCTGGAATGTTCATTCTGCCAACAGAAGTGAATGAAACTAAATATGAAAATATATATATATGTATATATATAAAATTGAAATTAAGAGTAGAAAAATAGGAATGTTAAATAATACTTATCTTAGGAAAATGTGTAGGCTATATGTAACTGAACAACCGAAGATGGAAGGAATCCCCGGATCAGATGTATTTACAACCAAATTCTCCCATATATCCTAAGAATAATTAATTACAGAATTACATAAACTGTATGGAAAAAATTTGGAGAGGAAAAGACCCTGATTAAATTACTTCTATTAGGCATATTTGTTCTTCATACCTGAAGGAGGGAGAAAAAAAGCAGAGTGGGGAAAAAACCCAAAAAAATTATAAACCAATTTCCCTAACACATATCAAGACACAGATTTTAAATTGATTGTTTAAAAAAAAAAGACTCATTATTACCAAATGAGATTCATGGTTGGGCCTGGGACAACTAGAGTTGTGCTTTCCACAATTCAGGATAGGATGGGGTGGGACCTGGTTCCCTCATGATCTGAAAAATCTGTGTAAAAATTCTTGGCCCTCCTTTTGTCACTCTTCTTCAGAGAAGAAGTCTGAATTTTTTCTTTTATGAACCTATTGTAAAATTTGGGTTGATATACATATATTTTATATTTCTGCGTTTCTTAACTTTTTCTTTGTCATCTGCTGGCCTTTGCATATTAGCTATGGATTTCAAAAAACAACCCCAAAATTCTCATTTAATTTCTTATGTTGTCCTGTGATTGAAAACGTGAATTGATAAAGTCATGATATAGAAGGTTTATATAGAAGGTTTAACTGTACAAACATAAGGCAGTATGCTAATCAAAACAATCAAAATTATATGATTGTGCCAGTAGATTCCAAAGTTTTAGTTGTAAAACAGTACACCAATTTTTGTTTAAAAATACCAAAAAGCATCAGAATAAATCAGGGATTCTTAAACTTTCTTGTGTCAGAGAACACCTTGACAATGTGACGAAAGCCTCTGAACTCCTCAGAATTATGTTTTAAAATATATAAAATAAAATAGGTTACAAAGGTAATCAACAAATAAACTAACTTCCACTTCTTAGATATAGAAATCCTAGAATAAATGAACCTTTCTTTGCCATAGTAAATACTGTCTGTCTAAAACTTAGAGCTAGCCTCACATATGTAACTTGCATATGTAATATACAAATTAGGGTTTTTTCCAGTAATATATAATATGTAAACTGGAAGTTTTCAATAAGACCTAGTAAAACACATGTGTTTCTTATGATCCCTCTTAATTTATTTGGTGCTAGAAATATTTCCTAGATATAGCAATAAGATAAAAAAAATCTCAAAAAATTAAGCATAAACAAAGAGGAAATAAAATTACTTTTTTTGCAGATGATTTTGTCTATATAGGAAAGGTGATCTGCTGGAAATGAAAATGACAAACCACTTCAGTATCTTTTCCAGGAAACCCCATGGACAGTATTAAAATGCTAAAAGAGATGACATTGGATGACAGGGCCCTCAGATCAGAAGGTTTCCACCAAGTTATTAGGGAAGTGTGGAGGACAATTACATTTAGTTCCAGAAAGAGTGAAGTGGTTGGACCAAAACCAAAAGGGCACTCGGCTATGGATGTGTCAGGTGACAAAAGCAAAGTTTGATCCTGTCAAAATCAATATTATATAGGAATCTGGAATAGAAGATCTGTGACTCATTGGAAAAGACTCTCATATTGGGAAAGATTGAAGGAAAAAAGGAGAAGTGGAAGACAGAGGATGAAATAGAGAGAAAGTGTCATTGAAATAATGAACATGAGTTCAGAAATGGAACATAGAAAGGTCTGGTGTTTATTGTTCCAGGTTTATGGTTCCAGGAGTATAACAAAAAATTGGACACAGCTTAATGATTGAACAACAGAGAACTCTAAAGAATCAGCTAAAAATGACCTGGAAAAAATTAACCAGTTTCCCAATGTACTAGATTATAGAATTCCTCTCCATGCATATATCAACCTTCCTTTATATAGAAAAGCCAGATGGCAGAAGCAGAAAGATATTTCAAGTCACTGTAGAAAGTATATACTTTTTAGGATTTGATTTAACAATATACATACAGGAACTCTATTCATATAGCTACAAAATAATCTTTACAGAAGTAAAGATACACTTAAGTAAATAGAGAAGCATTAGTTTTTTATGATTGGGCCATGCCAATATAACAAATACAGCAATGTTAATTAATAAAACTACCATAGATTTACATTATAGAACTATAGAATTGATTAAAAAAAAATCATCTGGAAAAATAAAAAGTCACAGTTTTAAATGAAATGATAGAAGAAGAGGGAACCCAGCTATGCAAGATTTCAAACTCTTTTACAAAGCAGTCATCATCAAAACTATTTGGTATGGGCTAAGAAAATGAAAAGCTGATCAGTCAAACTGATTATATACATAGCTTAGAGAAACAAACAAACCTAGTACTGTAGTATAAACGACTATTGGGTAAAGACTCTCTAATTGACACAAATTCCCTGGATATTTGGAAAACAGTCTACCATAAATTAGGTTAGACCAAGATTTCTCATCATATAAAACATAAACTTCAAATATGTACATGACCTAGACATGAAAGATCACATCATAAATAAATTAAACAAACAAGGAAGAAAGTGCTTATTATAATTGTAAATAGGGAAGTGATTCTATCCAGGTAATGGAGAGAATAGGTTATATAACATATAATAGATACATTTTGTTAAATGAAATTTCAAAACTTTACGTAACATTAGTGCTATTAGAATTAGAAGAGAAACAGTTTAACTAAGGAAAGATTCTTTTCATCGGATTTCTAAGGTAATGGTCTGATACTCAAGATATATGATAAGAACTGTTTAAAGCATATAAGATTACATTACATAGAATATAAATAATGAAAATATTTAACAGGTAGATCTCAAAGGAAGAATTTCACACTATTAATCACATGGAGAAAAATGCTAAACAAGGAAAATGACATGTTGGATGGGCTGTGTGAAAACTAGTATATTAATACATCGTTGGAGCTGCAAATGAAACAATTTGGAATTATGATTACCAAAGTCATAGTATATATTCACTGACCCATTATTAAACCCATACCCCAAAGTTTTCAAAGGAACAAGAAGAGCACTTATTAAAAATTTTTTTGGAACTCTTTTTGTTTTGCAAGTAGCAAAGAATTAGGAACTAAGGGTGAGTGCATGCATAAAATGGAGAATGGCTAGCAAATTATGATAAATGAATATGAAGAATTATTGTAGCATATCAAGTAGAGAGAGAGAGAGAGAGAGAATGAGTGTGTGTGTGAGTGTGTGTGAGTGTGTGATAGTGAAGAGAATGCGCTTGTCTTAACTCTTTGCAGCCTGGCTTCTGATCTCATTGGTCAATCAAAACTGCCCCATCTAAAATTACGAATGATCTCTTATGGGCCAAACCCAATAGCTTCTTCTCAGTCATTACCTTTCTTGGCTTCTCTCCCAACATGGCTATCCTAGTGCAGCAGCCTTCAACAGTGTTGGTCATCCTCTAGATTTCATGGACTGCTCCCTTCTGCTCTCGGTCTTGCCTTTGTTGGAACTTCAGTAGGAAGGGATCTTCCCAGGATATTCTCTTCTCCCTCAGTACAGTTTTACTTGATTACCCCATCAGTTTTCATGGTTTCAATTATAATTTCTAAATAGCTGACTCTCCCATCTTCTTGTCCAGCTCTAGCCTCTTTCCTGACCTCCACTTTCCCATCTCCAGCTGCCCAATGAATATCTTGAACTGGACGTCCTGTTATGATCGCTGCTGCTGGGTTTTTCAGTCATATTTAACCCTTGATCCCAGATGGAGTTTTTTGTTAGAGACATTTCAATAGTTTGCCATTTTCTTCTCAGAAGAGGTTGAGGAAGTCAGGCAAAGAATATTAAATGACTGGCCAGGTAGACAAACAGCATTCATTCCTTAAGCTATTACTACATGCTTCCCACTGTGAGTTCAGATACAAATATAAGTAAAAAGAAGGCCATTCTTTGCTTTTAAGAGCTTGATCATCAGGAAAGAAAATAGACAAAGGCAGTCAAAAAGTTTGATAGTCTTTATTTCATCTTAAGAATATTTTTTTACCCCTTTTATGAAATTTGCTATTGATGAGGCCCTCAGTAACTGGGTGTGATATCTTTCCCCTCTCCTCTTTCCATGCCACGTGGTGTCTCTCCTCTTATTCCCTCTGCCATGCTTCATGTTATCTCTCCTCTTAACTCTCACCATGCCATATGATGTCTTTCCCCTTATGGCTAACTGACTTTTTTAGTGTGCTGCCAGCTAATGATATACTCCAACATGGAGTGTTCCCTTTCTTCTGGCTAATTGTACCTTTCACTAGGCAACTTGCCCTTTCCATCGTTAATTGTTGAAAACTTTCCTTGCTATTTGCTGTTCCAACTCTATTTCATATTTCCTCCTGATGTCTATTGTATACCTTCATTTTGTCTGTAACTCTTCTTCTAAATAAATCTTTTGCCAAAGAGAATGGCCATTGGGAATTCTTCCCATGACCAAACCTCAACATTTGGTGTGTCTCCTAATTCACATCACCTGCCACATCACTACTGCTTTGTACTTTCTTGTTTCTTATATATTGAACTGTTATAGGTTTCCTTGTTTTTGTTTTCTTTCAATAATTAAGACCATTAGAAAGCTATGGTGGTTATTTTAGCCAATGTGGTACAATCAATCTTATGGCATTGTATGATGACAGCGTATTTAAAATCAGCCAGAGTCAGGAATTCAGGTTAAGAGAAAAATCTTCAATCTTTTTACTTTTTGAGGTGAAGGGGGATTGTGATAGAATTATGGGCAGCTGCGGCAGGAAGCCAGCCAGCAGAGGTGAAGGGGAACTGCAGGTGAAGGGGGGTCGCGATAGCAATGTGAGCAGCTGTGTCAAGAGGCCAGCCAGCGGTCTCTCCTTCCCCTTCTTTTTCTACTCCCCTGCCTCCACCCACCAAAAACATCATTTCCTGTACAACACATCAGGACTTGCACAAAGAATGGGCGGGGGCCATTCTTTCTGCAGGCTTATATATTAATAGAGTATGGTCTAATTACTATTTAGCCTCACGTGCTTGGGACCTCAGTGCATCAGCCAATTACAGCATTGGAAAATGGTTAGTCAGTTATAAGAAGTGTGAAATTATTGACTCTTGCTTTCTTTTTGTACTCCTTTCTTTTCAAAGTACTGAATTGCATTTTGTAATTATTTGGCTGTGATGTAGGTGATGTAGATACCAGATGATGCTAGGCACCAAAAGCTGGGATTAGGACATGTGAAGAGTTCACAGTGGCCATTCTCTTTGTCAAAAGGTAGATTTATTTAGGGGAATAGGTAATAGACAAAATGAAAGAGATACAACAGACATAGGGAAATACAGCAGGAGAGCATAGAAAGGGGTTTTGATAATTAATGGTGAAAAAGACATGTTTCCTAGTGGAACTTACCATTTACCAGGAGAAAGAGATATCCCATGAGATTGGGACATGCCCTTAGCTTTCAGGCTAAATTCTGAAAGGGACTTGACACTCTAAAAGAGTTAGCTAGCTATAAGGAGAAGTGGGTTCAGGAGAAACCATATAACATGGGAAAAAGGACAGGGAAAAGATAACAAGAAATAGAATGCTGTGGCCGACTGACCCAAAGGAAAGCCGCAGCCATAGGCTGGCCCATAAGTAGATTTTATAGGGGAGGGAAAAAGAAAAGCTCTTCTTGGACTGGGATTTCTGACAGGATATGGCTAGGTGAGGTTGCTGCAGACAGAGGGTGGAACTCAGGAATTTGACATAGTTTGGATTTCTGAATGGTGGGACCCCAGTGCTAAACTGATCTCTGTTGTCTGTGCCTCCTCCCTGCCTGCCTCAGAGATTAATTTTTATGACATTGAAGATCTTATCACTTGCATTAGTGTTTGTGGGGTTTGAAGCTTTTAATTCTTCTATTTCTTTTCCTTCCTTTTTTTTTTCCTGAGGCATTTGGGGTTAAGTGACTTGCCCAGGGTCACACAGCTAGGAAGTGTTAAGTGTCTGAGACCAGATTTGAACTCAGGTCCTCCTGACTTCAGGGCCACCCACAAGGCCATCTAGCTGCCCCTTCTTTTTATTTTAGTAGTACCTTTGGGAGAAAACTGAACATGAAGGTGTTGGTTATCTTTCATATTGCATTGTTATCTGACTGGATATACTTACTAAAACATTACATTGATTATGAAAGATGATGACCATTAAGTTTTTCTTTCATGTAGGTCATATTCAGCTGTGTTTTTTAAAATTGTTTAGAGTCACGATTTCTTTGACAATTATGTCTGAAGTAGAGAAAGTATACTGAAGGATATTATGATAAATATATTGTTTTTTCATTTTTGGCAGTATCCATCTTTATCAATAAAACTTTAAAACTTTTTAATGAATGCTATTGAAGGAGATTTTTTTTTTCCCTTTGAGAAGCAACTGGACAGATGCAGTATCATAAACACATTCTAAAGATTGTATTCTCCTCTTCTGAAAATGTTATGAATGAAAAGCAGTTTATTTCTACCAGAGATCAAAGATGAAAATTTGTAGTTAAATAACATGTTATATGAAAACAAAACATAAAACAAATTTTAGTCTTTTCATATGTTATCTGATATTTTGCTGTTGATACTATCTTTTAGGAATATTGAATAATATTTGGTTAGTTTATAAAAATAGCAAATTATATGCCAAATGGAATCAGATTGAGTTACTATAGTTTAAAAAAGTTTTCAAATGTAATGAACAAATCAAAACACGACTTGCTATTTTGTTTTACTTTAAATTAAACTACTCTTACCCTAAGTTTAATCACGTTTGTCCTGAAGAACATGATGGGAGATCAAATTTTCATGGCCCTGGCCTTAATCAAGCAGCAATTATTCACTAGGAACTGTAGCTCATTTGTTATTCAGTATAATGGCTAGGAATCTTCCATCACTTGTTACTTTCCATCTCACTATATTAGTCATATACTACCTAGGAATAAATTATTTCCTTCTCTCCTCTCCCATTTTCTTATTCTCTTCCTTATCCCAACCTTCCCTAGGATATAAGCTATGTGAATACAGGGATTCAGTTTTGTACCTCCTTTGGCAGCTAGGTGGTGCTGAGCATGCAAGAACTTAATAAATGGTAATTGAATTGAATAACATTCTCAGATTTGTATGTAATCATACAAATCTTTTCCTTTCATTCTGTTTCTTTCTTGCTCAGTATTGTTAATGTAAATGTCTGTGCTTCATGCCCAAGTCCTTTATTTTACTGTTTTGGAGGCAATAATAATTTGCTTATTTGTAGTTTTATTGAGTCTCTGACCTAGAGGTCTCCAGGCTCTTTCTGCTGATTTGGTGGTGGTGGTGGTGGTGGTGGTGGTGTGTGTGTATACACGTGCTTGTTTTGTGGTTATAGTTTTAAGGACATTTAGTTTATCATGTGAGTACAAATCTTTGAGAGGGGTAGGCCATGGTTATATCTATTAGCTGTACTCTTCTTTATTTTGATAGTTCCCATATTTGGGTACAGGTACATTAATGAAAACCATTTTGGAGGCATGCCAGCTGAAGCTTTAAGATCATTTGTAGAACATCAAATATAGTTTAATGATTGTTGGTGATGAACTGGATAATTTTGGAACGGGCATTTAGGACCTCTGATGAGAATGAATAATATATACTCTTATGTGATGAAGTTATTTCACTGAAATCATGAGAATGATTTACAAGGAGAAGCCATAAAACTTTTTCTTAACTACATTTATATTCTATTTGGATTTTTTCTATCATATATATTTTAAATCATCATGATGATAGAAGCACCACAGAAAGGTGAAGTACCAATCAGTTCTTAGATATGGGAAATATTAACTACTTACTCATCATATAAGAATTTGTTTTCCTCTTGATAATATGATTAACTTCATAATGATTATCATATGACTGAAAACATTAAGGGTAACTAGGTGGTGCAATATCAGCACAATAAGAAGTGCCAGGCCTGGAGTAAGGAAGGTTTATTTAGCTCCCTGAGTTCTAATCTTCACTTGGACATTTACTAATGGTGTGATTCTGGACAAGTCATTTAACCCAAGTCATTTATCTCAATTCTTCATATGTAAATGGAAAACCACTTTAGTATCTCTGATAACAAAATCCCAAATAAGGTCTCAAAAAGTTAGATATGACTGAAATAATTGAACAACAATAAAATAGTTGCTATTAGTTATTGAGTTTTAGAATCCATTTATTCATTGTTTGTTTAAAATGGAATTAAGTAATTGACAAAAGCATTGGAAATGTGTCTAATATGTTATACAATCCTATTTCTGATAATTGTCATCAATTTTTTTTCTTGATTAATTTTCTTGTAGATTCCAATGATTTTCAAATATTATTTATAGCAATTGCCCACATGCCTATTGTTAGAATATGACTTTGGGGTATATATATTGGGCATGAGTAAAGCACCTTTAACTGCCTCCTAGGAGTATATATTTTTATGTTAATAAAGGGATGTATGGAAACTCTGGCCAAAGTCATTTTTTAAATTATCTTTTAAAGTAGAATTCTTTAGCTATTTTCTCTTTTTCAGGAATGGCAAAACTCTATCCAGAAGAATGCAGGCCTTGCTTTTATTGAACTTGTGAATGAAGGAAGGTAATTGGTTTTTTCTATATGCATTTTATTTTAAAATTTTGTTACATGTGGCCATCGTTTAGATTTTTGTTCTGATTTTGTTCTTCATTATTTTTGTAATTCAACAAGAATAATTGAACAGTGACATGAAAGTATACTCTTGAATGGCTTGAAAGTATATTCTTGAAGCATTGAAATAATATTGTTTTTGGTTACTAAAATAAAATTATGGTTTGTAAAACTTTCTGCGAATGCTTTCTTCCTTTAATGTCATCTATAAAATTCTCATATTTTTGTTAATGTCATATGAATTTTGGAACTCTTGTTTTGTAAAGTAATCCTTTGAAAAATTTATCCTCTTTTTTAACTAAACTTATGAAATAGGGAATTTTTAAATTATGTTTAACAAGAACTGACAATATATGGAAGAAAGATCTAACTAGAGGTTCTAGATTCTAGTAATGATCTTTGTTACTAACTCACGAACTAATGTCAATAATTAAAAAAAGAGAGGCCGTATATATTTGAAAGAGAGTTTAGTCAAGTTTCTTTCTCATGACTTTAGTATTTCCTCATTTGTTAAATGAAGGACATGGAGTATGTGTTATATAAATCTTTTTTAGCTATAAATTTTGCAATTCTATAAGCCAGTAAGATTTGAAATTAAAGTAGTCCTATATTGAAGTAAAAATTAGAGGAAAACAAAGATAATGAAATTTAAGGCCAAAACCCCCTACAAAAACCCTAATTGAGGTTTCTTCCTTTGTTAGAGAAAGTTTTCAAGAAGGTAAAAACTAATATAATATAATTCTATCCATATTTTGATAGTTTCTTTATTTTATTATTTTTTATGAAGGATTGAAGGAACTTTTTTTTTTGCTTTCAAATTATCAGTTTGTATATACATTCTTTTTTTTTTTTTTAAATTTAATAATAACTTTATATTGACAGAATCCATGCCAGGGTAATTTTTTTACAACATTATCCCCCACCTCCTCCCCTAGATGGCAAGCAGTCCTATATATGTTAGATATGTTGCAGTATATCCTAGATACAGTATATGTTTGCAGAACCAAACAGTTCTCTTGTTACACAGGGAGAATTGGATTCAGAAGGTAAAAATAACTCGGGAAGAAAAACAAAAATGCAAATAGTTCACATTCGTTTCCCAGTGTTCTTTCTTTGGGTGTAGCTGCTTCTGTCCATCATTTATCAATTGAAACTCAGGTCTCTTTGTCAAAGAAATCTACTTCCATCAGAATACATCCTCATACAGTATTGTTGTTGAAGTGTATAATGATCTCCTGGTTCTGCTCATTTCACTTAGCATCAGTTCATGTAAGTCTCTCCAAGCCTCTCTGTATTCATTCTGCTGGTCATTTCTTACAGAGCAATAATATTCCATAACATTCATATACTACAATTTACCCAGCCATTCTCCAATTGATGGGCATCCATTCAACTTCCAGTTTCTAGCCACTACAAACAGGGCTGCCACAAACATTTTGGCACATGCAGGTCCCTTTCTCTTCTTTAGTATCTTTTTGGGGTATAAGCCCAGTAGTAGCTCTGCTGGATTAAAGGGTATGCACAGTTTGGTAACTTTTTGGGCATAATTCCAGATTGCTGTATATACATTCTTAAAATCCTGAAGCAAAACAAAACAAAAAACAACCAACCTGTAGACCAGACAAAATAATCTTTAAAACTTAATTTGGGGGGCATATTTACAGAGACTGATGTTTAGTAACATTGCCATTAGACTTAATAGAGATAATAGAATGTGTTATTAGATAAGTTTTTGGTATTTGATTTTCTCCAGTATTCCCTTAATTTGCAACTATACTGAAATTATTGCTTCTGCAATAATTAAAGAAAAATTAAAGAAAAAAAGAAAATAATTAAAGAAAAATTAAAGAAAATTGATATTTTTGAAGTCGATGAGTTTTTCAAACTGTTATTTCAATGCATTGAGTATATGAAAATGATATAGTTCTAGTTTTTAAAGTATCTCAAAGAACAGCTAATCCAACCAATACAAGAAGAGTATTCTGTACAACATATCCAACAGATAGTTTTTTGGCACCTATTTGAAGCTCCTTATTTGGGCAGCATCTTGCTGCTGCTTTTGTTATTCTATTCCATTTTGTCTTGCTGTAATTATTTGAAGTTTTTTTTGTTAAATTGTTAAATGTAAAATTTGCCTTTTTTGCATTTTCCAGTAACTTAATAGTGCCACCTAACAGAACAGTAATGGAAATCCAAACTTTCATCTATATAGCAAAAATAAAGATGATTTTCAAGTGTTAATCTGTCCTCTAATGATCCTCTTTTCTATCCTCATACTAAAGTATTCATATTCATATGATGTCTTATTAAAGGATTTCAAATGTTTTGGTGAATTGTGTTTTGGTAATTTTTTACCTTATCAATGAACTTTTAAAAATATGGTGCCTAGAATTGAAGACAAAGCTGGAGATGTGGCATGTCCAGACAGAACAGAGTAATGGAACTATCATTTCCTTAATCCTGATTACTGTGGAGTTCATATTCTACTTTATTAATCACCAGATAGATTTTATCAGATATTAGAGAGGAATGGGTGCTACATTGATTTTCAAATAAAATTCATTCAGAAAAATGTGAAAGAAGAGGAAGAAGAAAAGAGTGCATAGGACTTCATTATAGAAATAGAGGAAGAGGAAAAATTAAATGTAGCATAAAAAGTATTATAAAAGGGGACTAACAAAGGAAAAAATACTGATTATGAATGAAATAAAATAAAAATAAAGAGAAGAGGAGAGAAAAAGGGTGATTCTTCTGTTGCCTTTTTAAACAGTTGGATTTCTGTATAAATAAATTTGATGGTTTTAAACAGGGTACTGGTAAGGTTGACTGGTAGGGTTATTGATTTTGGAGAATTTCATTTTTTAATCATAGAACTTTTCATGGTAATTAGTCCCAAAGAAGTCTAATTACAAAAAGAAAATCTCTGAGCTAAATCTTGAAAGAAACAAAATAGCCTAATAGACTGAAATGACAAGAAAGTACATTGCAAGTGTAGCGGATAATTTGTGCAGAGCTTCAATGATGAGAAAGGCAGTATACTGTTGGAAAGACTGTATAAATGATCATTCAATGTATTATCTGTTTAGGTATGCCAAGAGGTATAGAATAACTCTGGCTGTTGAAGTGGTGCTTTGAACCACTAAATTTTTTAATAATGATCACAGAATAGAAAGAAATTAATCAAAGTAATAATTATGGCACACAAAGAAATAATTTTAGTTATGTATTCACTTTTATTTATCTTGTTATTGTTTAAAACATGATACAGCCAACCTAATCAGTTGAAAAAAAATAACCCCATTAATTTATATTAAGTTTCTTTAAAAACTGTTTTCATTGAAAATCAAAAGATATAAACACTCAAAAGTATTTTGAGGTTAAATATCTTTATGGAAAAATGTATGTTTGACTGAAGTGGATAGGAATGTTTCAGCTACTGAATCTAATCCCAAGGGCAAGATGAGTAATAAGAAGGTTTAGTTACAATCCAAAGACCAACTATGTTGTTTCTTATTATGTAGGTCTGACCTGTCCTGACCTCATTTATAGAGTGGCTGCTATAAATTTGCCCCTTGATTAATGTTTTATTAGTGTGGATAACATGGGGACCTTCTGTACATGCATGCAATAGCAATAAGGTCCATCTGGGCTTGATGGGTATCATTAGCAAATCGATTACCTAGGTTGAATGTAGAGCTGTTGCCTGATAAATATATATCTCATAACCTATATTTCACAAGATTGTTTCTGTATCAAGACATTTATTTGATGATTTTTGGTAGTGTGGTCTCTATTCTGTTGATATAATTAATGTAAGGAGATGTCCCTGTCTTTTTGTTCTGAGTTCAAACCTTTTCTCCTCCATTTACTTGATGCCATCCTCCTTGGACCCAAATTTCCTCTTCTGTAGGTGACTTGGTATAGGTGATTTTAAAGGTCTTTTCCAACTCTTAATGTTTTATCTAATCACATAATCAACTATTTGGCGTTGTGCAAGTCTCTTAACTCCATTAAGTACCTCAGTTTTATAACCAAGGTAAATTGAATGTATTGAACTAAGTTATCTGAAGTCCCTTCTAGCTCTACAGTTCTATTAATCAGCAGGAACACAAGATAACTTATTAAATATCATATAGACTCTGATAATGCCATCAAAGAGAATTAGAATACCAATGCAGGATTAGTCCAGTGCTTTACATAGTCACTAAAAAAATTTTTTTTCATTCATTCATCAAAGCCAGAAAAATATTTGGAAGGTTGGACTTCAGGTTGTAGTAGAAAGATCACAGGATTATAATAGAGACCTGGCTCTGCTACCGTAAGGGGAATTGGGTAAATTGCTTTAATTTCCTACATCTCAGTTTCCTCATATGTAAAAATGGAAAGGGTTGTATTAAGTGATATTTGATAATCCTTTCAAGTGAAAATTCTGTGATCCTGTGTTCCTGGAGGATACAAACTTGTATGTATAAAGACTAACATGATCAGATTCTACCTAGATTTGTGTTCCTTACCAAGAAAGCTTCTGGAAGAATATCAAAGGTACAAGCAATGAAAAAGAAATCATGGCTCCAGGACCAGGTATATCAGCCCATTTCAGTGGATACCCTCAAGCTGTGAAATGAAAAATGTATATGTCCTGACTTTGTTTATATCAAGCCCTTAACTCTACTATCATCATCAAGTTCAAACTTACAGCTCTCAGAATATTTAACAAGATAACTGGCGTTTGCTCTGCCAATTTCTCTTGTTTCTACTGTTGCTGGTCATTTTCTGGTTCCTGTGTCAATCCAAAATCCTCTATTACTCAAATGCTACCAGGAAACTTGCCTATGAAAGTACAGATGGAGAAGCAAAGATTACTGCTCCTGGAGTAAGCATGTCACTTGGAGATTTTTATAAGATGTGCCTGGATCATTTTGGTAGATATTCTCGAGGCCTAAAACAGAAAACAAATGATCTATGCCTTTTGCTTATAGAAGTAACCAAGCATGTATTTTCCCACCAATCATCATTCCCAGAACTTCTCCACAGAAGTTACTGCCTTCTCTCCCAACTTCTTCATTTGACTCTCGCGTTGCTAGTTATTTCCTGGATCTTGTAGAAAATCAAGTGTCTTCAATTGTCTTATCACCAACACCATGAAACCTACTCATGAAAGTTCATGAAAGAATATCCTTGGTACCTTTAAAAATTATAAACTAGGAAGAATTGGACCCTAGCTCCTGCTCCTGTTATTAACTGTCTCCAACAGGTAGGGCTGATTCTACTTCCTGTTTGCTACAAGATACCTAATGTTCCACCTTCCCAATATCAAATTACTTCCTCTGTGATTAATTCAGAAGCCAGCCAAGTTCTTGATATGTTTCAACAGTAGTTTGTTTAAAAAAAAAAATCCATCTCCAGATCTGCCTTTCTAGAGAAAGCCTGAAACAGCTTCTCTTGCCTGTGACTCTCCTTACTTAGTCTTTTTTTCTTGTGGAGGAATTTTTGAGGACACCATTGCCAATTTCATATGAACAAGCAAAGAAGAAGTATGAAAAGATAGTACAACCTCACTCCTTTACAGAAGTTGATGTGCAGTGGATATGAAAAATTGCATGTATTTGAAGATTTTTTCTTTATATTGATCAATTTTGCTGATTTTTTTTTTCTTTTCCCATTTCCCAGCTCTGTAATAAGTATAATTTGTTATGTAGGATGGCTCTGTCAGAGAGAAGAGAATGGGGAAAAATATTAGAAGAAATTCTGATGATGAAAAAAAATTCACAAAATATGCTTTTAAAAGGCTCCCAAAAAAGGCTACTAGAAGACCTGAGTACTAATGTTGGCTCTTCTGCTAATTAGCTATGTTACCTTAACAAATGATCAATAAATATTAAGTGCCTGTGTGCCAGGTACTGTGTTAAACACTGGGAATAAAAAAAAAAAAAAAGGCAAAAGGTAGTTCCTGTCCTCAGGGGGCAACAAATATACAGACAAGCTATATCCAAAATAAATAGGAAATTAATAACTGAAGAAAGGCATTAGAATTAGGAGAGTTTATGAAAAGCTTTCTGTAGAAGATGGAATTTTGGTTAGGACTTAAATGAAGCAGAGAAACCAGTTGATGTAGAAGAGGAAGGAGAACATTTCAGGCATAGGGGACAGCCAGGGAAAGTATCAAGAGATAGAGAGTTTTAATCTTGGAGCAGCAAGGAGGCCATTGTCACTGAATTAAGGAATATACGGCAGGGAGTAAGGTGAAAGAAGACAAAAAATAATGAGGAGCTGGATTGTAAAGGACTTTGAATTCTGAGTAGAGGATTCTTTTTTTTTTTTCCCCAATCCGATAGTAATCCACTAGAGTTTGTGGTGTGGGTGGTGGTGATAGTGACATTGTCAGACCTGTGCTTTGAGTAAATCATTTTAGTGGTTAAATGGAAGGTGGATTGGATTGGGGAGAGAATTGAAGCTGTATGTACAGCTAGCAGGCTATTGCAGTAGTGGTGGGTGCAAGATAAAAACTCAGAGTTGTTTTAGTTTGATTTCTCTTTTTTATGATTTAGGTCATTTTTTCATGTAACTAATAGTGTGAAATTCTCTTTTCCTTATTTTAAAAACTGCTTCCAGCTTAATAATTCTATGACTAGTGGCATTTCACATAACTGCTATAAGCTTCAGTTTACTTATTTGTAAACCAGCATAGTAATACTTAGCTCATTGGGTTTTTCTGAAATTCAAATAAGAACTTAATGATTTATAAAGTGCTCTGCAAACGATTAAAGCAATGTATAAATGTCAGTGTTGAATCATTTGGAAATATTAATTTGTCCCAGGATGTAGAGCAGAAGATAAGATGGAAACGCATCAATTTTTTTCCCAATAGAATAATTCAGATCATAACTATATATCTGAAAGAGAAATGATTTTTGTTTGTTTCTTCATTTTTATAATTGGCATCAGCTTTTGAAGACCTTTCATCAAGAAAAAAAGAATGAAAAGTGCTTTCTTTTATAAACTCTTTATAGACCTGTAAAATTTGCAGTTATGTACAATATATTTATGTACTAGAATAAAAGTTATTCTGCAACAGGACATATTGACATAGTAGTAATGGAGTAGACCCAAGAACTGAAACCTAAGACTTTATCATATTTGTTATATAGTGGTGGCTTTTGATTATCAGGAATATGCTGTTCAGGATTATGTTCAGGGATTATAATATGCCTTCAAGATTCAGTATGTCATTGAGTATTCTCTTTACTGAAAACTTTTTGTTTCCAAGAGAACAAAAATATTAGTCATCATTGGAAAAAGTGGTGAGTGACAGGAGATAATTACATTGAAACAGACTAAATGAATTTCTTTCTGTAATATATTGAGGCAGTATTTAAACTCAAGAAGGAAACTTGGATAATGGAGGAAAGATGACTCTTGTAATAAACTCTCCCCATATTGATAACATTAAAGATACAGGCACCACCCTTTTTACCTTCAAAACAGACTTTTTCCATTGAGTTATCTTGGCATTAGGAGTAAAAACAGATGCAAATGAGAAATCAGTGCCCTGAAGAGTTAAGAAATTGGAGAGTTGTAGTTTTATCTAAGCCACACTGCATCTGATTTGTTCACTTATCAAAATCTTACTAAATTCCAACATTGATGACAAAGGAGAAATAAGTAATATATTTAAATATTGGCCACTTCCTTTCACACCAATAATACTTTACCTTTAAAAAGTATTTTCAGATCTCAAAGTGCTTTGTTTGCAACAACTCTGTGAGATAGATATCTTCTTTTTATAGATGCAGAAAATAATATTTTTGAGGTTTTTTCACGATCGGAGCTATTTCAGTCCAAGTCACACCTTAAAAAACTTTCCTCCCTCCCTCCCTTCCTCCCTCCCTCCCTTCCTCCCTCCTTTCTTTCCTCCCTTCTTCCCTCTCTCTTTTCCTCCCTCCCTCTCTCCCTCCTGTTTCTTTGAAATAGTTAAAAGGTAGTTGGTGTTTGTGTCTTTTTTTTTTTTTTTTGGATACTTTTGAAATTAGGTTGTGTGACTCACTCAAGGTAGTGTAATAATAGACCATTATTTCATTTATGCCTAGGAACTTCCTTTTGACTAGGTAACTATTTTCTTTTCCTTCTCTAGTTCTCAATAAATGAAGACATTTGAGGATGCCTGATTTTATAATTATTTTCACCATAGAAAATGACTATTTTGATAAATTCTTCTGTATTCATTTGGCAAGTATCTACTCTATATATTATCTGAGAAAAGTGAGCGTTTTAGAAAATAGACCTCTTTTTTTACAAGAAAGGCATGCTCCTTTTATAGTCCTCACTTTTCTTATTTAATAAATGGTGACAACTGTGTTTGTACTAACACATGTTAAAAGGATAGTAAAAAGAATTAATGGGGCAAAATTAGGCAATTATTGTTATAAGATAGAAGCTTTTGCTTTTGTTGTTAAAACAACAAATTAATTGTTAATTTGTTAATTGTGTTAATTGTCTTGCTGAATATGAAAGAAGTACAAGACATGCTCTGTTAAGGAATTTTCTCTTATTCTGTAAAAGAGGTCAAAATTTCATGAACTTAGCAAAAATGGGGGGGGGGTGACACAAAGTTTTAGAAAAGCAATGAAGTTGGGAATGGAAGAGGGTGTTTTTGGTTTACTGGTAGAGAATGCCCTGAGGCATAGATTGAGACCAGAAGCTACTCTCTTGAATCTAGCAGTCTTTTAGGAAGTCCTTGGTAGTAAAGAGGGAAGACTCTGGAAAATAGGATGGTGGCCAGAAAGGGAATCCCTGAGGTTAGAGTAGGTGTTGGATGTTCAAGAATGTCCTGAAAAAAAGTCTGAGATTAGGCTGATACGGGATACTAGAAAGCCCCTAGAAGAAACACGGTGAAATGATGTCACTTATTTATGGCTGACACCCAATTTTCTTTCATCCCCTCCCCTCCTCTTTTCTTCTATTTTTTTTTTTTTTTCCTAGCTGTTAGATTTCACTGGGGTTGGAATTAGGAAGACCCGAGTCCAAATCTGCCCTCAGGTACTTACTATGTGATTCTAAGCAAGTCATTTACCCTCTATTTTCTTAAATATACTTATGTGTAAAATAAGAATAATGCTAGCAGCTATCTCCCAGGGATGCTATGTGGATCAAATGAGACAGTATTAATAAAGTGCTTAGAAAAGTTTCTGCTACATAGTAGGTACTTAACAAATGCTTTTTTCCCCTGCCTTTTGAGCTGATAATAAATTGTTTTTAATCTTTATATTTCTCTGTAATATAAAGAATTTTATATTCTGTTCCTCTATTGCCCTTTGATGCCACCTATGTCAAGAAAAACAAGATTGTGCAACTTAGTTTGTATCTATGATTGTTGGTCTTTTCATTGTGACAGTTATGTTACGTCCATAATACTTTTAGAATTTTTATAAAAATAATTAACCTAAGCAAAAATAATCAAATCTGAGAGGTAAAATTTTACATACAACCTTTAAGTAGTGACAAAATGGAATAAAATTAATTTCCTTCTTGAGCTCAGGTTTACCTTCATGCCAGGATGAGACATTAGAGAAGCACTTTGTAAAGGGTTTAGACAGTGCACTGATGTTAAATAGAAGACTTGGTTCTGTATTCTGTAGTGTCAGATCTAGATTAAATTTGGAAGTCACTTGTGACACATCAGTTAGATACAATTGGCTAGATAGGATTTATACTCAGCACCTACTATAATACCTTAACTTCTGTGTATACACACACACACTCATTTTAGCAATTGCTTAATAAATCCTCATTTATTCATTCTTGCCAAATTCTGATTACTTACAGATCATTATAAATACTGAATAGCAGATAAACTACTGATTCAAATATATAGAAAGTAGCAAAAATAATGAAACTTAGAATAAGACTAAATATCCAGAATAAATGAGTTCTTACTAATAATAAGCCATCTAAGCTCAATTGAGATAGTCCCTGATCTCCCTCAGTGTGAAACTTCCTGAACCTCTAGGAAAGCAAGCTGAAAATCAGGGACATCATTGAAGATCTCACTGGTTCCCTAAATTTCAACAAGACAATCATCCTTTTCCTCTTCCTGACATCACTTTTGAAGAAAGTCTGAAACTGCAAATGAATCTTTTGAAGAAGACTCAGTTTTCTTAACTCCTGTGATTTCAGTCCAATTCTGTTCTTCCTTCATGCTGGAATATTGTGTCAGCATTCTTCCAATGAAAGTGTATCTTTTGCATTATTTTTTAGGATTGATGAGAAAGCAGCATTCCATTCACATCTTAATCATTGTATCTCATTCCAATACAGTTTTTGTATGCTTTTCCCTTTTAACAGATGTGTTCTTAGGAATAGGAAGTATTATAGTCATAGTTTGGAGTTTTTTACTTTGTTTTGAGCTAGTAAAGTCTTTTAAGTAAGACTTTATGTTTTTATGGTAGAGATATATCTAGTCTCTTGCGGGAATTCATCTCTTCAGTCATTCAAATTTCATCTCTCTAATCTGCAAAATCTACAATATGTACCTGAAAGTGGTCTGCATGTTATATTTTTATTCTTTTTACTCCTCTTCAGTTTGTTTTATTACTAATATATGAAGTTAATATTAATTCTTTTTACCTTTGATATTGGTAGGAAAAAGTTAACTAAGGGTGCAAATTGGTTTCTACATGGGAAAAACTTGATTAAGTGTCTCGAAGACTAATATTACAGCATGTTATTTTGAATTCCCTTAATAATTAACTTAAATTGTACCATATCAATGTGCTTATAGGTTGTTGAGCCAAACCATGAAGGATCACCTAGTAAGAGTTGCAAATGAAGCTGAATTCATTCTGAGTAGACAGAGAGCAGAGGATATTCACAGGCATGCAGAATTTGAGGTAAGATTGTCTTATTATGGAAAGAGGGGAAAACGGGCTGCTTTTGCATAGTAACTAAGAGAAAGTGCCCAAATAAAACCAATTTTAGCCTCACTTTGGAAATTATAAAATCTTATTTATGTAATTTGTACTATAATCAACATAATGTCTAACTTTAAAGTTTTGTCATTATTTTTGTTTAAACTTAGAGAAACTGTTTCTCCCTCTATTTTTATATGTTAAATTAAGAGAAAAAAATAGGGTTTTTTGGGTACATAACAAGTCTTCAGAGGATTATAATTTTAGAAATAGAAGGAGTCTGTTAGTGAGTCCCAATTAAGAAACTGAGTCACAGAGAGGTTGAGTACTTATCACTTAGCTAGTCTTAGGAACAATATTTGAACTCACTTCCTAACTTCCTAACTCTAAGCCTAGTGCCATTTCCATTATACTGTGTGACTTCTTAGGGAAATGAACTTTTAGACCAAAAACATTGTAATGCTGCAAATAACTAAATAGTAGCAAGTAGGTATATGAAAAGAAATACTAGATAAATTCCTAAACTTCCAACCTTAAGATTTTAATTAGAATGAGTTGTGTGTCAGAAAACTATTAAAGGAGAATGTAAGTTCCTGGAAATTAAGGACTATTTTTTGTTGTTGTTCCTGGCTCATATTAGGTTTTTGATAAATGTTTCTTGATTGGTAAGATTAGAAATTTCCCCTAACAATTTAGATATGCAGATCAACTGTAACAGACTTAGTGGTTAGATACATTGAAAAGTTAGTGTTAATGTTAGCGTGTATTTGTACATGCACGTCTACCTGAGTATGTGTGCACATGTACTCACACACACACATACTCACACACTCCCACTTGCTGCTAGTATATTTAAAGCCTGGATTTAAACATAGATTTTCTTCATTACTGGCTTGGAATTTATGTCTATAATGAACTATGTGTTATATTCTACATAATTTAATAAAGTTAAAAGATTTATATTTAAATATATAGATTTTTGAATTTTATTGTGTTTACTCATGGTTTTTTTTTTTTAAATAAGATTTCCAATTGCAGTTTTCTGCATTCTTTATGCTAATCTTTATATTCCTTCACTTGAAGGAAAAGAGAGAAAAATTCTAGAAATGTAAATTATGAAGGATGTTAATACTACAGTTTTAACCTAAGAACATTTTAAAAAGCTGGAATCAATGTTTTTGTATCATTAGTTTACAGAAATAGCATTACATAATGGAAACAATATTAAATGAAGGATTGTGTTACTTTTGCCAACAGACTTAGCTTCTATTAAGATTCTTTTTTTTTTTTTTTTTTTCCTGAGGTAGTTGGGGTTAGGTGACTTGCCCAGGGTCACATAGCTAGGAAGTGTTAAGTGTCAAGAGACTGCATTTTGAACTAGGTCCTCCTGACTTCAAGGCTAGTGCTCTATCCACTGTGCCACCTAGTTTCCCTTAAGATTCTTTTATGACTTTTCTTATCTGTATAACAATATTTGTATCATCTACCTTTTTTGATAATATAGAAATTATTTTGTAAGTCATTTGGTGCCACACAAATGGAAGTTATTATTTTGTTGCAATCATTTCTCTTAATAGTTAAGAGAATAATATTAATTTCCGTATTTCATCTAATCATTTGGATTATACTTTATTATAGTTAAAGTATTAATATGAACTTGTGAGAAAATAGTCATTTTGATATTTTGTAAATGTTGAATTTGTCCTTATTTGATTGACATGATACCATTTTTTCCAGTATTGCATAAATGTTCACATGTACACATACACAGAGACACACCCATATACACACATACATATACGTGTGTGTGTATGTGTGTGTGTGTGATGAAACAGAAACATTTTTGAAAGAAGCTTTTGGTGGCTGAATTTTTTATGATAAAATGTATATCTGAACACTTAGCTACCTTAAGGTTAATTTTATCCTTTATTTCTGCATACACATTTGGATTGCTTCTTATCCTCTGAGGTTTCTAATTTCTAATTTAAAATAAAACCATAAGCACTTTGAAATGTAATGCTTCAATTATATCGGTATACACATTTGTTTAGCATATTACTAAACTGTGTTCTTTAGTAGCTGAGAAAGATTAAAACATATTTTTCCTAGACATTGCTTATGTTTGTTTAAAGGTCATGAACTTAGGTTTCATGCTATGCATTGTTTAATAATATATCTGTAGTTCATCTAGAACTCATTACCCCCTCCTCCAGCAAACATGGATTCTGTAACAGTGCCATTTGTGAGGGTAAATAACTGGGTTGTCATTTGTTATGTCATAGTTTGATGTCAGTTTTTAGAGTTGTGCAGTATATCTCTTTAGTGTAATGCTTGATAATCACTGGAATGGGATGGATAGATACATACATATATATATATAATATATATATATATAGAGAGAGAGAGAGAGAGAGAGAGAGAGAGAGAGAGAGAATAATATTATCTTATTTTATGACTTTTCTCATCTGTGAAGGGAGTGTAACAATATTTGTATTATCTACCTTTTTTGATTTTATATATAGATAGATAGATAGATGTATATATATAGATAAGTACAAGTAAAGTACCCTAAGAGTTCACATTCCAGGCAGAAGGAATAGTATTAGCAAAGTAAAGCCAATCTTTGCTAATTGTTAGGATGATGACTATTAATATGTGAATATCTTCTTTATGGAATTTTACACTGTTGAACAGTGAATGAAAAACAATTGAGTCAGTGTTAGAGGTGATGATGACAAACACAGTAATAGATTATCTGATCTGTTAATGAATCCTATTGTTGTGTAAAGTAATTTGGAATTTTGTATTAAAAAAAAATAACTAAAATGGCATATTCTTTGACCCAGAGTTTGCATTACTAGGTCTGTACAAAAGATAGGTCCTGTGTTTGCCAAAATATTCTTATCAATACTTTTCTTTTCTGAGGTGTCTTACAAAGTTGAAAACAAAGTAGATGTCAATTGAATGAGAAATGGCCACCTATGGTAGTGATAGTAATTACTTTTTATTACTAGATAGGCAGCTAGATAGCTTAGTGGATAGAGTGTTGGCCCTCAAATCATAAAAATCTGAGTTCAAATCCAGGCTTCAGACATTTACTTGTTGTGGGAATCTTGGCAAGTCTTTTAACATCTATTTACTTTAATAATTCACTAGAGAAGGAAATGCCAAACTGTAACATAAAATGAGAAACATGAAGAGTAATGGGAAAACTTATATGAACTGATTTAGAATAAAATATGCAGATTCAAATAAATAATGCATATGGTGATTATTAGTATAAATGGAAAGAACAAATAAGAGCCGCTAATTGGTATGTAATGATAATTGATCAAGATTCATTATCTTCTTTTTGCATGGTTTGCATACACATTATGGACTTAGCTATCTGAAGAGGAATTCACATACTGTAAATGTGCTAAGTGTTTTCATTGTATTACCTTTTTTTCTTGCTTTATTTTTTATCTTTTCCAGAATAGCTTGTTAAAATGGGGCAGAAGAGGGCTTCATTCAGATGGTTATATAATAGATGGCAATAAAAATGAGATCAATTTAATAATTAATAAATAATAAACAATAATTAGTTAATAAATTAATAATAAATTAAATAATAAAATAATGGAATAAATTAATTAATTAATGAGAGAAGCAAGGATCAAAGAGGAAAGGAGAGCAGAGGGAAAGGTGAAAAGACAGAAGGGATGGGAAGGAGAAGAGTTTGGTGGAGGGGGTAAAAAAAAGAGAAAGGAGAATTTCAGATAGGATAAATTTTTAGGATGGGGAAAGATTACTATATGAATAAACATATCTAGAAGAATGACTTCAGCTGGCAAGTCTAAAGAATGCTGAATTTATCTTCAGACCTTTTAAGTTTGTGTGGGACGGGTGCTAGACCCCCTTACTCAAACTGATATTCAGAAGCATCTTCAGATATAAAGTGGAAGCATTTATTCGGGCTTTGCAAGGAAAGGCCCAGTAGAGCCTCTCAGTTCCCATTTCCCAGCATTGTGCCTGGTGTAACAAGCCCAAAATAGTAAATTTGGTTAAATGGCAAAAGACCCAAGTTTTTTCATTGGATGGACTGAAAAACCATTGATCAAAGGTCAGTGATGTTGTCTACTTCCTGTGGGTCAGTCACTTCCTGAAACTTAAACCTAGAGTCTGACCTTTCCTGCCCTACAGCCCTCTGGGAATAGGGATCATGTGACTTAGGCCTAGGGCCTGACTAATCCATTTTATGGATTTTTTGGAGAAATCTTCACCTAATACCATTCAAATTCAAAGCCAAGTTTTGCTGTTTATTATAGGTGTGGCATTGGACTACTTGGTTAGCCTAGCTGAGCCTTGGTTTCCTGAACAACAAAATAACAACAATGATCACTAATGTTGAGCTTACAGGGGTGCAGTCAGGCTTCTCAAACATCAACGAAATGATGGGATATACTGTGTTGTCTCAAAAAATATGATGAGGTTATAAAATTAAGTTCAGTAAAAAAACTACATAGTGGGGTTATGGGTCTATGTTGCAGATTGTCTCAAAAGAATTTGTGGGCTTAGATGTCTTCCAAATCAAGAGCCAAAGATTTTATTAAGCTGCTAAGGGGGTAGTTAAATCCACAAGGATTTTTGGTTAGGATAAAGGGTTCCCCAGGGAAACTCACAATTAACCAGGGTTAATATGTCAGTGGGGATTATGCCATTTACTGTGGGGCTAAATTCCAAGAGAAATTAGAGAGGAAATTACAATAGAGTAGGTCTTTTATAAGGGAAATATATCCCTGGGGGCTGACATCATAACTTGGCTTTATGATTAGATATTATAATTGTGAGGTTATGATGGTTTTGTCAATACAGGGTATTCATCTAAGAATTCTGTAAGAGACTTCCACCTGAGATGGAGTTGTAATAAAGTCCATTTAACAAAAAGCCCACTTCAGGCTGAGATGAACATAGCAGTGCTCCTCCCTGCTTGGTAGGCTGTATTATATACAGTAATTCAGGCTTTGTCTGCCAATGCCCATCTAGTTACCTAGGACACTGACATTTCATCTCTACATCCCATGAAATTGTTTTTCTCTGCCCCTTACAAGATCATTTTCTTTATACTTCTTTACATACAAATTCACAAAAAAACCTGGGAGACTGCTGAAGGGGTAGAGGCAGGGTGGTAGATTAAAGGCTTTTCAACATTTCCCTCCATACAACTTTAAAATAATGCCTAAAATAAAATTTGGAGTGGCAGAGCCAACAGAAGCTTTGGTGAAACATTTTTCCATTCTAAGAAAACTTAAAAAGTCAGCAGGACAGTTCTGTGAGTCTGGAGTAGAAGCCATTTGTAGCCAGCCTTCACCTCTCATGCAGCAGGAGCAACTACAAATAGAGCAGCGATTTGGGAACTCTCAGCCCAGACTGGATAAGGGATCAGAAAGAATTAAAAGTAACCTTTGCTGACACTGAGTATAGCTAGCTTTGCTTTGCAAGTTTATTGCCTATATGCAGTTCAACATTACATACTAGGGCAGAGTCACAAGGAAGCAGGGATCCCAGTCCCCATTTCAAGGCAAAGAGACCCCTGGTATTTATGTATGAAGGAGAACCAGAGTTCTTCATGGGTGAAAAAGCAGAGAGCAGATCAGGAGAACAGTATACATATTTCTCCCTAGTCACATTATCTTGGAAGCACTAAAAATATTCAGACCCCTGGTACTTGCTTAAAATTGCAGCATGAAAAAGCCTGAAACTTGGTACAGTGCTTGTTGTCTTGAGATGGACAGAGCTCTATATTAACATAAAATTCAAAGTCAAGAAAAAGACTGGAAAAATGAGCAAACCACAACAAACTTGATCATATAGCAGGGGTCCTCAAACTTTTAAAATAGGGGGCCAATTCACTGTCCCTCAGACTGTTGGAGGGCCGGACTATAGTAAAAACAAAAACTTTGTTTTGTGGGCTTTTAAATAAAAAAAATTTCATAGCCCTGGGTGAGGGGAATAAATGTCCTCAGCTGCTGCATCTGGCCCACAGGCTTTAGTTTGAGGACCCCTGAATTATTAAGCTATTATGGTAGAAGAGATATAAACTCTGAAGAAGACAACTGTGTGAAAACAATTATAAACAAATCTTCAAAGAAAAAAGAATTCCTATAAGAGTTGAGTGTTAGAAAAAAGTATAAGGCAAGAATTAATAACAGGGAATTAACAGCTTGGTAAAAGAAGCACAAAGGTTTCTGAAGAAAAAAACATCTTATAATATAAAAAAATTCTGGCAAGATAAGATGGCAGAGTCAGTCAGAAAAGTCCAAGCTCTCCTGATTTCTCCCACAAAAAAAGTCCAAATAGCACCTTAAGATGAATGTAGAAGGATTAAAATGAACAAGAGTTGGGGCAGAACCTTGGTTCTATTGGGACAGCTGTAGATCCAAAGATAAGTCTGAGGTCTGAGGTTGTACTTATCATTGTGCAGTATAAAAACCTTCAGAGTAGTGCTTAAACAACAAATTGGATCCCTGGGGCTGTCTGAGTGTGGGGTAATTTCTGCTGAGACAGGGGAATTTTCACCTCTCCAAGATTTAGGCAACTGAGCAGAGAAGATTGAGGGACCCCCACTGATAAGGAACACCAAGTCCATCTGTGCTGCTAATACTTGAATCTGGGAGAGAGAAGGGCAGTACATGCCCATTGGGTTCAAAGCAATGGGGCACCAACACTGCTGGCTGTGTGCACTTGTGTGAAGGCTGAATTCTCAGTTTCAGTTCCAAAACAGAGTGGACAGCTGAAGAAGGATCTGAGATCTGAGGTACCATCCTCTATACTTCAGGACTGCAGATGGTTACAATAACAAGCTGCTATAAATAAATAAAAATGAGTAAGAAAAGGAGAAAAAACTCAAATGTAGTAAGTTATTATGAGAATGAAGACTGGAATTCATTTTCACAAGAGGATATTGAAGTTCAAAAATGCCTTTCCTATCCCAAAGAGTATTGTCAAATAAGTATCTGCCCAAAAGGAATTCATAGAAGCACTCAACAAAGATTTTAAAAATCAAATAACAGAGATGATAGAGATTGAAGAAAAATTTTTTTAAATCTAAGAAAAATAAGAAGATAAAGTTACACCAGTTGACAAAGGGAGATCCAGAATCAAAAGTCAAAAAAATAGAACATGTGAAATATCTCATTGAAAAACAGCTTACCCGGAAAACAGAAGGAAAGGTAATTTAAGAATTATTCAGTTATCTGAAACATGAAACCATAGATATTCAAGAAATTATCAAGCAAAACTGCCTCTATCTTAGATCCAGAAGATAAAATAGAAATTCAGAGAATCCACTGATAACTTCCTGAATGAAATCCCCAAGTGAAAACTCCCAGTAATGTTATAACCAAATACCAGAATTCCTAAATCAAGGAGAAAATATTTCAAGCAGGCAGAAAGAAACATTTCAGATATTGAAGACATATAATCAGGATTACATTAGATTCCACTTTAAAGGAGTAGAGGATTTGGAATATGGAAAATTTTGGAAGGCAAAGGAACTATAAAAGTACAACCAAAAATTACATACCCAACAAAATTGAGTGTTCTCATTCAGGCAGGTGTGGGGATATATTTAATGAAAGAGAAGACTTTCAAGCATTCCTGAGATAAATATCATAGCTGAATAGAAAATTTGACATTTAAACAAGCATAAAAAAAATAAACATAAGAGAATATTTAAAGTTAAGCTGTTTAAATTTTACATGGGAAGATAATACATGAAATTCCTAAGGCTTTTTATCAATATTAGGGAATTAAAAGGAGTTTATATAGAAAGGGTCATGTATGTGTGTTGATTATGTTGGAATGATCTTAAAAAACAGTGTGAGAAAGAGGAATATACTGGAAGAGGGAAAGAAGAGGCAGAAAAGATGTGGTCCAATGTGAAAGAATTCACAAACCCGAAAAGTCTGAATGGCAAAAGGGAAGTTTATTGTTGGCTGAGAAGCCAGCTTTGCTAGGAAGACAAGACTTCTGAGTGACAAACGGTCCTCTCAGAGAAATAACAAAAGGTTATCACTGGGAAGAGAATGTCTTCACAGTGGGCAAGGGTCCTGGTAGGCAGCTGTGCCAAGAGTAGTGGTCCCTTGGCAAAGCATACTACTTCAGACTTCTGCAAAGAGATGAGTTTAAAATTGTCTTTTTATAAGAAACATGAGACTGGGGTTTCTATTGAATGAGATTCTTTCAATGTTGTCATGGACCCCAAGGCTAGATTTCCAACTGAATGAGACCACTTAAGTTTGACAACCTGTGTAGAGAGTGGTCCTGGGCTAATCTTAATGAAACCACTTAATTGCCCTGAAGGGTGGATCTCTGTCAGAAGAGAGTTTTAGGGTTCACCTCTGTCAGAAGGGGGACCCTTTTCTTACATAAAAGAGATTCACTAGAAAGAGTTTTTATGGTAGAGGGGGAAATGACAGGTTAATAAGCAGTGTTTGAACCTCATTCTCATTACAGTTGCTTCAACGAGGAAAGAATATATAGACACACTCTCTTGTTTACAGAAAGATAACTTACACAATTGTGAAAAGGGAGGGGACAGGGATAAAAACAAGGGGAGATGGGGATAATAAAAGTAAGGACAGATTAAGGGATCCAGGAGTTTAAAGCAAAATTGATTTTTGAGGAGGGACAGAATAAAAATATAGAAGAAACAGAAGAAAACAGGATGATACAGAAATAGTGATCAAAACTATGAATGTGAATGAGATGCGCTCACCAATAAAACAGAATTGAATAGCAGAATAAGTTAGAAATCAGAATCTAAGAGATATGCTTGAAACAGAAAGACACATAGAGTTAAAAGAAAAGATCAGAGCAGAAACTAACATACTTCAGCTGAACTTAAAAAAAAAAAGACAAGGATAGCAATCATGGCCTCAGACAAAGTTTAAGCAAAAATCAAAATTTTTTTTGATATTAATTAAAAGTGATAATCAGGTAAATTTCATTTTGCTAAATGATAATATAGAAAAGAAAATCTCAAAAAATTTTATAGCAAGTGTCTTGATAAAAGTCTATTTTTAAAGATGGGGAAAAAACAGGTACAGTAATGAAATTAGTTATGGAACAATAAATTGGTCCAATCATTCTAGAGACCAGTTCAGTAGTAGACCCAAACATCTATAAAACAGGACATATTCTTTGACCCTATGCCACTAGGTACCATATCCTCAAAAAATCAAAGGGAAAAAAAAAGGACTTTTGTGTACAAATATATTTATAGCAGCTCTTAGAAATTGAGGGGAAATTTATCAGTTGGGTCATAGATGAACATGTAGCACAAGGTTGTTATGGATTACTGTTGTACTGTCAGAAATAATGAGGTGGGTGATTTTGGAAAAAAATATGACAAGATCTAGATGAACTGATGCAAAGTGAAAGAAAAGAAGTGGAAAATAAGTTACAGTAAGAGCATTGTTATAATGATGATCAAGTATGAAAGACTTGGCTGCTCTGATCAATACAAGATCCAAGATAATACCAAAGGACTCATGATGAAAAATTGCGGTGATGAACTCTAAATGCACATTGAAGTATAATGTTCTCACTTTATTTTTCATTTTAATAAAAATGTTGCTAATATGGAAGTGTGTTTTGCATAATTTCACATGTATAATTGATATATATAGCTTAACTTTGTAGGTTGAAAGGGGAGGGAGAATTTGAAACCCAAACTTTAAAAATAAGTGAACGTAAAAATTAAGAAAAAATTAATTTTTGAAAGTCTCCTCCCTACTCCCCCAAGCAAAACAACAAACCCTCTTCTCTTCTTTCTTGTCCTGCTCACAGTTAATCTATCTTAAGTATTCTACAGAGCAGAGATAATAGCTTTTTGTAATGTATATATAGATTGTTTGTTAGTCACACGTTTGTATAGTGGGGACTTTTTCTGCAATGTGACATCCAGTTTTTATTTCAAAATTCAAAGAATTCTATTTTCCTTATGTTGATAATATTAATCATCAGTCAATAGGATAATATACTTCTTGCCAATGAAATTGGTGATCTTCTGGGTAAAGGCATGAGTCCAAATGAAAGTTAGATTTATGTTATCATGAATGATAAAAACTCATAAAAATTTTAACATATTGTAATTCAGAAATTTAAGGGTAAAGAGAAGACCTAAAAGACATGGATGTATCAGTTATCACACTCAGTAGAATTCAGTACACTGGGAATTCTTGCATTTTTCAAGGCAAAAATCTTGAAGTTGCCTTTGATTTTTCTACTTCTTTTCTTTATTGAATAAAGCTTTGAATCTTTTTTTCTTTTGCTCTTCCTATGTTATATAATTCCTGAAATAAAACTTAGGCTCTTTAGCTTTTACCTTGGAAAATAAGACTTTGAAAGTCACAGAATTGAGTGGATTTAATAGTGTGCAGTGGGACAGAGAGTAAATTTGTGGAATATAAGTAGGTCATAGATTGGACAGATGCTTAATAATATGGTGGAGCCCTAATAAGGTTGCCCAGAAGATATAGGTTTTTTTTTTTAAAGGATATCTGAATATAATTAAGACAAAGTGGGCTTTATTAACAATTATCATGAGTGCTGGCCCCTGACAGAATAAATTTTTTATCTCAGTATTGGAAGTTGTTTCTGAAAAACATAATGGATCTTGGGTTTGTAGAAGAAAATAAGTTGCTTAGAATAAGTCACTGAACTTATGGGGAAAAAGATTACCTACAGTGATTCTATTCATTTGGCTTCCAACAAAAGGCATCAAATCTTTTATTCAGTTTGTCTTTATTATTAATAATAATCTACTTCTTTAATGTTAAATTTTATTTTATCTTTCTCCAAATACCAACAAGTAATTAGTTCTACTTGTGGTCTTTGTAATTTATTGAACAGATATTGTCATATATCTATTTCATTATTTTAAGAAGATTGTTATGATTTTCTTTATCATCCATGTATTCTTGAAATCTAGGTTTCTTATTACCGCTGGCTCTTGTCAATTTCTTAATAACCTCTCATGACTTTATAGTGGTTGTAAATCATATTCAGCAACCAACTTCTTTGCATGATTTCTCTTCAGTAATTAAATCTAGTATTTCCAGCTACTATAAAATTTGTTGCCCTTTTCTGTTCAGTAGTGCTTCCTCATGCATAAAACTCAAGACTTCCTCTCAGTTTTAATTCGTATTCAGTGCTGTTTTATACACCAAGGTTTTTCAGTAATAAGCTGTGCATGGTTTACTTTATGGCTCAGGCTGAAATATGAATCTTAATGTTAGTACACAGATTGTCTTGGCTACAGTAAGGTCTGGAGCAAACTTGTTTCTTATTTTTAATAATTTTAATAAATATAGATTTTTGTTTTCTTAGTCTGATTAGCATATTTCGGATGATACATAGCTTTGGATATTCCTGTGTTCTCTATATATGAATATATAAATACAGAATATGATTAACATAATTCACATCATGGTCATAGGATCTTAGTATCATAGATTTCCAATTGGAAGGAACTTTCAAGGACATTTAATCTATCTTTCATTTGATAGATGAAACACTATGGCCCAAAGAATTCAAATTGCTTTTCCAAATCAAAGACATTAGTGAAGATGGGATATGAATTTTCTGATTCCAAATTCAGAAGTCTTTGCAATATATTGGTGGTTATTAGAAGGATAGCGTCTCTCTCTCTCTCTTTCTTTCTCTCTCTCTCTCTCTCTCTCTCTTTCTCTCTCTTTTTGGTAAAACCTTTTATTCTGGGACCTCTTGGTACAAATTTATGGGCCATATAAGCATGATTGTAAATCAAATGAGAAAATTTAATGGCCAGTATTTTATCAAATATTTCAGAATCTTTGCTTTTTTATTTTTAGATTTTTACTATTTTATTCAGGAAATTTGGTTTGACTTTGTCATCTAGCCTTCTGTTTCAGGAAGTTTAGGATGCTTTTAAACTTGCAGTTGAGTTGATTCTTAAATTATGGATGGATAGATGTGAAGATAGAAAGAAATGGGTCTATATTTCTTAGTATATCACCCCTAAAGTCCTTGTAAAAGGCTGAATGATTACAAGAGTTTCTTGGATCATCTTGGATTCTTGAAAATTGTGTCAGCAATATGTAAACCCTAGCATTTCCTAAAGACAGAATAGCATAAGATGCATGTTTGATTGGGTTTGCAGTCTTAGCATTAGCCTTGCTAAGTTTGTATAAATTTGTGATCTTTATGGTTAAAGAAATGTTGAATTTTTTGAATATCTGATTTCTATATCATTGATTCTCACTTTGAGTAGGAAATAATGTCCCCATTGATATTTCAGGACTTAGCTTCTTAGATCTTGGATCTTGCTAACACTGGTTCTCTGGGTGATACATTACATCTTCCAGCTCTTCTGTGCCTCAGAACTGGCCATCTCCCCCATAGTGTTCTTATATCAAAGGTATTGCTTATTTTTTCCATACTTAAGGAACTTCAGTGGCTTTCTCCCTCTCTAGATTAAAATTCAAACTTCTCTTTGGTATTTAAAAATCTATATAATATCTCAAATCTATCTTTGTAAGATGATCATGCATATATATATATGTATATGTATATGTATATATATATGTATAGGTTTTATTTTGTTTTTAACATTATCTATGTTATTTGCTGTTTCCCTCCCCTTCTTTCTGTCCTTTTTAGTAACAACAACAGATTATGGAAAAAAAAAAAAAAAGGGATCAGAAAAAGCTTGCACTGTTCCACACTCATCCCCCACCTCTGCAAAAGAGTGAAGAAGGATAGGTCTCTTTTCATATTTATACTTTGGGATCAGACTTGTAGTTTGCAATTTTGCAATATTAATTTTGACTTTTATGGTGTTTGTTATTTCTATTTAGAAACTTATAGCCATTGTATATATTGTTTTGGGGGGCTCAGGTACTTCAATTTTGCATTAGTTCATGTAGGTTCTTCTTTGTTTCTCTTTGTTTCTCATATTCATTACTGGTTATAGTGCAGTAATTTTCCAGTAAAATCTTGTATTATAAACATTTATGCTGTAAATGTTTTGTTATGTATATTGACCCTTCTTTTTTGTCAGCGGCTATCCTTGATGCATTATTTCTTCTCATCCAGGAGCTTTTATATTCATGTAATCAAAATTATCTTTGATCATTTCTAATTGCTGCTTCGTTACTTGGTTAATAATTAATCTACTTTTGTTGTTATTCAGCCTTTGAATTGTCTCTTTGTGATGCCATGGATGCCAGGCTCTTTTATCTTATTTCTTGAAATCTGTCTGAGTTCATGCTTGTGGTTTTGGTGATACTGTCTATCCATCTCATCTTCTTCTCTGTCATTTTCTTTTTGGTGTAAATCTTCCCCAATCTCTGGGTCTTTTTCACTGAGTCTCATCTTCTCATTATGTGATCAAAATAGTTGAACTTCAGCTTTAGTATTTGATCTTTCAAAGTGAATAGTCAGAATTATTTTCTTTAAGTATTGATTGATTTGATCTCTTTGCATCCTAAGGACTCTCAAATGTCTTCTCTAGCACCCTAATTCAAAAGCATTGATTCTGCAGTGTTCCAGTTTCCTGATAGTCCAACTTTTCCAGATATACATTGCTACTGGAAAAACCATAGCTTTGACTATATAGATCTCTGCTTTTTAGTATGCCGTCTAAATTTTTCATAGCTCTCCTTCCAAGGAGCAAGTGTCTTTTTGTTTTATGGCTATAGTTACTATCTGCAATGATGTTTGAGCCCAAGAATATAAAATTTGATACTGTTTCCATTTCTTCTCCATCTATTTGCTAGAAACCAATGGGACAAGTTGCCATTTGTTTTGACACTCCCCTCTTTCACTCTCATTAAAAGGCTTCTAAATTCCTTTCCCTTTTCTGCCTTCAGAATGTTAACATCTGCATATCTGAGGTTGTTGATGTTTCTCCTGACAATCTTTATTCCATCTTTTAATTCATCCAATCTGGCATCTCACATAATGTACTCTGCATATAAGTTCAATAAATAAGGTGACAGTATACACCTTTGTCATATTCCTTTTCCAATCTTAAGCCAATCAGTTGTTTCTTGTTAGATTCTAACTGTTCCTTAGGAAGTTCCTCAGGAGACAAATATGATGTTCTATTATTCCCATCTCTTTGAGAACTTGCTATATTTTATTGTGATCCACACAGTCAAAGGCTTTGATATATAGTCAGTGAAGCAGAAGGAGATGTTTTTCTGAAAGTCCTTTACTTTCTCCACAATCCAGTAAATATTGGAAATTTGGTTTTTAGTTCTTCTGCATCTTCCAAAATCATACTGCTCTTTTGTGTAAATCTCAGTTCATATATTGCTGAAACTTAGCTTTCAGAGTCTTAATCATAGCCTTGGTGGCCTGTGAATTGAGTGTTATTGTTCAGTAATTTCAACATTTGTTGACATTAATTGGCTTTTAGGACTGGGATGTGAACTGATTTTTTTTCCCCAGTATTCATTGCTATGTTTTCCAAATTTGCTGGAATATTGAATGTAGCATTTTAACAGCATTATGTTTTACACAGCTCAGCTGGAATTCTTTCACCTCCACTAGCCTTGTTATTAGTAATGCTTCCTCAGGCCCACTTGACTTCTTTCTTCGGATGAATAGCCACACCATCAAGATTATCTGTGTATGGTTCTTTTGTGTATTCTTGCCACCACTTTTAAATTTCTTTTGCTTTTGTGAAATCTTTACCATTTTTTTTTTCATGCCCATTTTTACATGAAGTATCCTTTGATATTTTTATTTTTCTTGAAGACCTCTCTCTTTTTCTTTCTATTTAAGAAAACCTTTTGTTTCTCCTTGCTATTCTTTTGAATTCTGCATGTAGTGGAGTATATCTTTTCCTTTTTCCTTTACCTTTTTTCTTAACTAGTTGCAAAGATTCATCAAAAAGCCATTTTGCTTTTTTGTTCTTTTTTTTTTTTTTTTTTGAAAATTTTTTTATTGTTTCCTCCTGGAAAATGATGTGAAAATAAAATTAAAAAATGTAACATAAAATAAATATAAATATATAAATAAAAATAAATGTAACATAATAACATAAGAAAAATCAGAGAAATAAATCAAAATGCTTTTACAGTTAATAGGTGAATTAAAATTGTACCTTATGACAGTTACCTGAAAGTACTTCTAGGTATACCTACTAACATCTTAAAGTACTTTTATCTATTAGCAGCTGTATTGCTAGGTACAATTATAATTCTTTTACTAATAGCTGTGAAAACTCTATGATTTGTTTCTTGGATCATCTTGGATTCTTGAAAATTTTGTCAGCAATATGTAAACTCTTGCATTTCCTAAAGAGAATGGCATAAGTTGCATTTTTGATTGGGTTTGTAGTCTTTTTTTTTAATGATAGTTTTTATTTTCTTGTATATATTTGTAATTTATTGTAGAATATGATATTTTGATCTAAGTCTACGTTTTGCCTGATTTTTTTCCCACATTCCCCCCTTGCTGTTGTTGTCAAATAGGGCATTCTCTCCTATGTGCTTCATATTTTCAGATTATCATGTACTGGGTTTTAAATTTCCATAATTTCTGATTATCCCTTGCTTTGTGTTTATTGATTTGGTTCTTTAAAAAGTTTTTTTTAACCAGTACTCAGTGCTATTGATTATTGTTTATAATATCTTTTGAGATTGGTATTGTTACTATCCCTTCATTTCTATCTTTCCCCCTATATTTATTCTGGATATTCTGTTCCTTAAAATGAATTTTGTTACCATTTGATCTTACAGTATAAAATATGCTTTTTTTGTTGTTTGATTAGCATAACATTAAAATATATTAATTTTGATATTATTTATCATATTGATTGGATTGAAACAGTCCATATTACATGATACTCCCAATTATTTGAGCGTTGTTTTTATTTTACTTTACTAAATATTATTTTATAATTTAATTGTGCAAGTTTTGAGTGTACTTGATTAGATTGATAATATCTTATATGTATTTTTAGTTATTTTTAATGGAACTTCTTTTTCTATTATTGCCCCTTTGATTTTGTGTTTATATGCATTTGGTTTTTGTTAACATTTTTGTACCCTCAAATCTTAAACTGTCTCAAATACTTTCTTTACTGATTCGCTAAGATTTTTTTCAGTAAATTATCATGTCATCAGCAATGAAGGATAATTTTGTTTTCTCTTCATTTATCTTTATTTTTTCTTTCTTTTGTCTTGACTACTTTGAATAATATTTCCAGAACTCTTATCAAATTGTAGCTAGTCAAGGGAGTACCCTTGTTTTTCACTTGCATTTCCTTGTTCCCCATTGTATAAAATGATTATTTTTTGTTTTAGACAATACTTTTAAGTCAGTTTTTAAGAAAATCCCTTTAAGTATATATTTAGCAATTTTTAAAAAAAAATAGCATGAAGTTACTTTGTATAAATAGTTTATCAATTGAGACAGTCCTGGATTTTGGATGTTTTTGGCATGATTAATTATATTAGTTTTATTTTTCCTAATTTTGAACTACCTTTTCATTTCTAATTTAAATTTAATTTGGTCATAATCATGCTCTCTTGGTGAATCATCGTTTTGTATTTATGTCATAGGATTTTATTTAAAACTTTTGAATATTATTTCTTCATAATACTGATCATCCACTCCTGGGCTTTATTCTTCTCTGATTTTGTTATTAGGATTAGATTCATTTCCAAATAAAACACTTTAATATTTTTTAGAAAATTTATGTGTTATTGATATTACTTTTTCTTTAAACATTTGATCAAAATCTCCCAACATTTATTAGGACAAGAACTTTCCTTCTTCTTTTTCTTGTGCTACACTTACTATTTTTACTTCTTTTTCTGCAGTTAGGTTATTTATGGTTTTTGTTATTTTGAATAATTTGTATTTCTGAAGGTATTTCCTTCTTTCATTTATATTCACAATTTTAGTAGCTTATGCCTGTCCATTGTGTTTTTTCTGTTGATTTTGTTGTCTTTTTGCTTTTTTCATTTTTTGTTTCATCGTCTTGATTTTCTATCTTCTTTTTTTAAGTGTTGTCTACAGTTTTATTAATTTTGTTAGTTTTTTTAAAGGAATCATCTTTTAGGGGCATCTTGGTGGCGCAGTGAATAGAGCACCAGCCCTGAAGTCAGCAGGACCTGAGTTCAAATGTGACCTTAGGTACTTAATACTTCCTAGCTGTGTAACCCTAGGCAAGTCACTTAATTCCAATTGCCTTAGCAAGAAAGGGGGAAACTTTTTTTAGTTTTTTTTTTTTTTTTTTTTTTTGATTTCTATATTGGCATGTTTTTCCTCTAATTTTTGAGATTTATTTGTGATTCTATTTCATTTTTAGGTTTCTGATTTTGGATATACTTTAGTCACTTAATCCTTTACTTTCTAGTTTTCTGATCTATGTTTTAAGAATATAATTTTTCTCCTGATGACTAGCCTCATTTCAAAAATTTTGGAATGGTTGCTTAATAATTATCATCATTTTTCAGATAATTATAAGTAGTTTCTATTATTTGTTTTTTGAAATAGATGTTGTTTATCTCTATATCTTATGTTTGTTCTACCTCAACTGATTTATTTCATTATATTATATTTTGTAAACACTCTTGTACACCTAAATTTCAGCCAAAAATGCACTGGTCTTTTCTCATGCTATTCCCATTCTGATCACTCTTCCTCATAATATCATTCATGCCTTATTTGTTTATTTTACTTTTTCCTCTTATACTGTCTTAGCTTAGTTGGATAAAATATGTACTTTATACTCTTTCCTACTATCTTAATAATGAGCATACTATCCCTACTTTATATTTCTTTGTCTCTATTTTTTGAGAAGCTGAGAAGGGTTTTTATATTAGGATAGTTGGTACTTTTGTAAATGAATTGGAAGAATAGAAATTTCTTTGAGTGTTACCTTCTGCCTTGGTAGAAGAATTATCTCCAAAATTTAAATAAATCAAGAGTAGCATCTTTTAATCAAACCAGTTCCAGTCCCTAGGATACTTTGCAGTGACTGAAGTGCAGTCTCTCCTTTGGTCTCAAATTCCTGCTTTGCTTATTCAACTAGAGGCTTTGGCTTGGGATAAAAACTAGAATGAGTCTGTCTTTTGCTCCTAGAATCAGAATCATGCAGCAATTATTTATCTAAGAAGTTATGTGGTAATAGAGAGAGAATTGGACCTGGGATCAGCAAGACCTGAGAACATTCAGCTTCACATACTTTCCAGCAGTGTGACCCTGAGCAAATTACTTAGCCTCTGTCTACTTCAAGTTCATCAAATGTAAAATTAACTATTAACAATCACACCTACCTTCCAGGGATGTTGGAGGATCAGGTGACATAATTATAATGCACTTAAGACAGTGCATGGCACATAATTGGCACTTATTCTTATTTCAGTGACTAGATACAATACAGTACATTGTGATGTTTTCTGTGATTGCTGCTTTTTTTTTTCCCCCCAAAAGTCCTTCCATGCTGGTCCTTTGCTCAGTCTGTCCTGGATCTATAAGTAGTAATTTAAAAGCTGGTGAAAGAGCTGCCATCTGGCACCCATTCATGTGCCTAAGGCAAATTTTTTTGGTCCTTCTGGTGCCCAGTTTTTTTGATGCTGGCATACCCTGCACATTGTACTCTTGGCTAGACTGCATTTCCAGTGTCCATTGACTTCTCTATCTCATAAATCCAAACTAGATTGGAAAAATTATTGACTAACCTTTTTCTTGAATTGCTCAATCAGAATTCACACTAGTATGTTTTCTTGGTCTTTGTGGAAGAGGATTGGGAGGAGGGGGGAGAACTGAGCTGTACTTTTTTGTATTGTTGTTACTATGCCATCTTGACTCTATTGTTCTCTAGACCAGTTCTTTTTGCTATGATTTTGGAGGCATTGGGAACAGCAACACCAGAGGAACACAGGAGGGAAGACACAAAGTCTGATAATGATTAGACTAACCAGAGTAGAGGAAACATGTAGAAGAGTAAAATGGTATAAGAATGGAAGATGTTTTGAAACCAGATTATGGGAGCCCTTGAATGTCTCTTGTTTGGATTGGCAGAAAGGAGTCATAACAAAAACTCTGCAGAGTCCCAATTTTTTTTTTTTTTACATTTTTATGGATATCTTTTGTTTATACTTTATCAAAAATTTTCCTATTATTTCCCTCTCTCTACCAGCGAACTGTTTCATGTAACAGTGCTCATTTTAAGAGGGTAAAAAGCAAAAGAAACAGGATTTTTAAAAAAGATTAAATAAAAAACAAACAAACCTATACTTGTTTTCAAAGAACTCATTGTCAGTGGGGAAGCCTGCGTGCTCTTCATTGGACATAAAGCTATCTTCATATTAAATTGGAGATAATCAGCATAAAACATTACTATCTCTGAGTTGTTGTGAGCAAGGCTTTTTTTATAAGTAGTGTTTTAGCTAGAGTTTGGGTAGAAGAGGAAGGACAGTGTTCCAGACATGATAAATAGCTGATAAAAGAGCAGAGTAAGGGAATGGAGGACTTTGAATGAAAAACAGCCAAGAAGCCAGTGTTGTTAGATCAGAGAACATATCCTTGTTATTGTAGACCATTTACTTTTGATTATTTTGTGATTGTCATTCTTTGTGTGTGTTATATTATTTTCTTGGGTCTGTTTACTTTGTTCTGTATCAGGTCATATAGATTTGTCCAGGTTTTTCTGTATTTCATCTTATTCTTTAGGATCTATTGTCAGTAGTCAAAAGAAATTTTCCTTATAGCAAAGAATATTCTGATTTCTTTCTGCTTGCTTGCAAGATTTTACATAGACTAGTTTTTTTTTTTTTTTAACATAATTGGTTACTACAGGTTATTTTATATCAAAGGTAGTAGTAGAATATTTTTTTCTTTTTAAGGTGACCCAAGTAGAGTCTCTGACCATGGCCTAATTAACACTATGCTCTAACTAAGCTAACTTAATAAACCAATTCAGAAACTCAGATATGGTCAAATTATATCTTTTCAAATAAATTAGACATTCTTTCCTCTCACTAATGAGCATGTGTCTTCATTCTTCCCTTTACCCAGTTGTTGACCCATGTTGCTATGAGAAGTATAGAATTAATCTTTCATTTTTTAAGTTCAAAATAATTTACTTCTAAATAGTTCTTCAGGGTAACTAATAACCTAACAAAAAGAATACTTAAGGAAATCTAAATTTTTAAAAAACTTTTATGGTTGTATAGATAGATTCTATAGCTGATTCAGTTAAACAGATAAGTTGGAACACAGAGTGGTCATGTAATAATTTAAAAGATTTTTCAAGGAACTTTTGCTTTTGAATTTCTTCACACCTGTTGTTTCTGATTTTCTTTTTCCTATTTTCTTAGTAAGATGATTCATAGTACTTAGATTTTTCTTGTGATCCATGTTGGTCTTCTGCAGCAGTAAGGCAAATGAAGATAGTAAGGATTCAGACATTTGCCTCTTCTATTTGTCTCATATTAACAAAGGAATATGAGAGCATTAGTAGGGTCCTATGGTATAGCTTTTCATCACTTGCAAATAGCTATGATGGTATCACAAACCACTAGCACTTATTTCTTCCAGAAAATAAATTTCTGAGCTTCCTAAACCAAGAATATTTTATACATTAAGATTTTCCAGTTTGAATGAACTTAAGTGAATAGGTACTCAGTCCAAATTGTATAATACTAGAATCTTATATGTTAAAAACTTTTCGCTGATAAAAGATTATATTCTGCTCCTTTCTTAAGTTCTCTGTCATATTTAATTCAGTGTATCATTGTAAGGTAGCAGTTTTTAGGAGTTAGAAATAATGATTATAATGGGTAGCTATTTTTCCATAGGGTAAATGTTGAACCTCTCAAAATCAGCTACTTATTTGATGATCTTGAGCTCTCTTAGATAGTTTTTAGAATTCTATTATATTCTAACCCTGGATTAATAAAACCATTAATTCTCTCTGCCTTTCCCCTTTCTTTTAGGTAATACAAAAGATATTAGAATACAGCCCAAGTGTGGAAAAAAACAGCATTTCATTTGTAAATTATTGTCATTTATTATAGTGCTAAACTTAAAATCAAGAAGACCAGATTTCATATTTTGCTACTGATAATTACTAGCTGTGTGAACACACTTGGAAGATCACCTAACTTTTTTCAGCCATACTCTCTTCATCTGTAAAATGGGGATAATATATAAATATACACACACACACTTTACAGTGATATCAGAGTCAATTGCAATAACATATAAAAAATTCTTTGAAACTTCAAAGCTATGTAAGTGTTAAGTATTATTTTCTTTCATACTAGGATTTTAACTTTTCTTTCAAAAAAAATTCAAGCCATGAATATGCTAGAAGAAAGTAAGAACAATTGCATCATTTATATATTTGTGAGTAGTTTGCAAACTGATCAAACCAAATATATTAACACATTTTATTAAAACTATAGCATGACCAAAAATTAAAATATTTTACTTAAACTCTAATTTTGTAAATGAATAGAAAATTGATGTAATTAGCCAGTTAAGACAAGTATCATTTGCTTTGTGTGTTTCAGAGTGATTAACTCTTTTTGTCTTAGACAAAGCAATTTTAGCTGGCCTTCATAACACAAGAATGACTAGAAACCATATATTTGTCTCCTGGATCTTCCATCAAAGCATGAAGAAGTGAATTATTGAAAAGATAAAAATAAATTTGTTTGCTTTCTGTCAGAGTTCATATCCACAGCCAACCTTGATAGAACACCAGAATGATTTAGACAAGTTTGCTTTGGAGATTCATAACATATGCTTGCTGGACAGAATTGAGTTATCTCTGCTTTGGAGAGTAAGTTATTGTAGCAGGAGCTGACAGAGATGAAGATAACTGAGGGAAATTCAATTACCTTTTAGTGTTTTCTTTCTAATAGGATTCTTAATGTGAAAAAGATCCTTAGATGATGCGCCTCTGTTGCTTTGTGAAATTTGTTGTGATACCTGCTTCCAAGAATAAGTGAATCCTTAGTTACAGCCCTCCATTAAAGATGAAATATGCTGTTTATAGATAATAGTGGTATCAGTGAAAGGTCTCATTTCTACTAGTTGTATCAGATAGTCCTAATATACCTTGACCACCACTGTGGTTTTCTTCAAAAATTCTCCAGCAGATATACTTTGGTTATATATAAAAGAGTATGTATGGGGTGTATACCTTAATGATATTTTAACATGATTGTACCATGTTAAATGGTAACATAACACAGAAACAAAATACTTATTTTTCCTTCTGTGTTATTTTTTGTCATGATTTAAATATTTGTTTCTATAAGTGCTCTTGCTGAAAAGGTATTGTAAACTGTTGTTTTTCAAAGTCATACCCTTTTCTACTTTGTTGATTTATGTTGAATTCTAGTATCCCAACTCAAGTCCATTCAAATGTCATTCTAGAACCATGTAGCTGTAGTCCTATTTAATTGTAAATTATTTTACATAACATAATACACTATTTTTAATAAAGTATACTGAAGAGATTTATGAACTTGAAGAGTCTTGATCTGAAGTGTACTAAGAAAATAATGAGATTCTATAAATGGTTAGAACAGAATGCCTTTCACAGTTTTAAAGAATTACAAGAATTTTCAAGTTTAGTTTTAAATATTCAGTATTCCATTTGTTGAAAATTTATGAGACATATGTGGAGATATTAAGACCTTATTTTGCTCAGTCCATTTCAACCAACATTAAATGGTGCTTTGAAAAGCAAAAGAATAGGATGAAAATTGGAGCAGAAGCTAGTATGAATGGAGAAATGAGGATGATTGAATTTTGAAGAAAGAGTACACAAGACTGGCAACTGTTTGAATATCGAGAATAAAAAAAAGGGATAAATCAGCAATGAATGCAACTTTGTGATTCTGTGTGACTCCATACCTTAAAGATAGAAATGGGCAAAGAGGAAAGGTAGGGGGCAAGAATATGATGAATTCCTTTTTGAACATACGAGTTTAAAATGCTTTGGGATACTTTAGTAGTTCAGTATACAATTGATAATGTAAGACTGGATGATAATTGAATTTGTAGAAGCTTCAGGCAAGGTGATTGCAGAGAGAAGTGAAAAGAGTCCAGGGCAGCACCTTAGAAAATATCGGATCTTATTCCCACCCATTCTTATTCAAATGCTTCCATAGTTTGTAAAACATATGTAATGACATTTTATCTATATTGTTAGTCCTTCCTGCCCTCCTATGCAAGTCTTGTTCATGTCTTCTTACAAGTTCACTGAAAAGGTTCTTTCCAAAATCCTAGAACTTTGCTTCTCTTTATCTTGATGTCTTAAGGATACCAACAGAATCTTTAGATTTTCTTTTGTTATTCATTATTCTCATCCATTTTCTGCTTTGATCCTACATTTTCTTTAAATCATTCTTTACTTATTTTATTCTTCAAAATATATATTGATTTTATGAATTGGCTTCTCATGTCTACAGTGTGCCTCTGCATTTTTCTCTGAATGATATTTGTAGTCAGTTCTTTGGAGACTGTTACTTTCCATGTCATATTATACCACAAGTAGAATATTTATATTGAAAAGATGGTCCTTTTTGTCAAAGAGAAGTGTGTCAATTAAAAAAACTTCCAGTGTGTTCTCCTCCTTCTGTTCTAGTTCTGAGTCTTAATTCATTATTTAATTATACTGTGTATCTTAGAAATGAATACTGATGAACAAGCTCCATATTCATCCAACTTCAAATAATAATCTAAGCAATAAATATTCTATAGCTACTTTTTTTTTCATATGTAGCATATTATCTAAAATTATTTTGATCAGTTCCCTATCTCTTCTAGTAACTTCATAATGTTCAAAGATTCAATGCAACCAGAAAGTTGTCATAGGTAGAAATATTTGAATGATTTCATAATCCATAGGGATTTGCCTTTTAACTTGGACTTTGTGGTTGATTGCTTCCATTGTTTTTGGCAAATTCCTTTGCTAATCATGCATCTCCTACTTTGTAGTCCTGCTTGATGTTTATAATAATGGATCATCAATGAAGGCTTTATCCCTTATCATTTAATACATTTTTAATGATTTGGTTGGATGGAAAAGTTATAGAAGTAGAACTTTTAAGGTAGTATTTTTTCTGTTTTGAATCAAATACGTTTTAATAATAAGAATTCACTTTTTCAGTCAATTATGACATGTTAAGGGTGTAGTATTTTCAGAAATGTCACTAATTATTGCATTTTGCCTACTGCTGTTCTCATCAGGGAGGCCCTCAATTCATTTACAGATTATTCTCATAAAAATATTATGCAAACAGAAAAGTAGGCATATTGGTTAGTAGTTGATAGTTTCTGATTTTTCTTCAGTAATAAAGTCCATTATTTTCCTCCATTGACATGGTTTTGTTCCCTTTTTCAAATTCCTTCTGAATTAATCTCTTAGTTGAATAATTTGGTTGCTTAAAACACAAACTTCTATAAATTTGATCTAACCTATCTGCTTTTTTCTTTTTCTTTCTTTTTTTGTTTCTTAAGCATATGTGGGACTGTGATAAGAATGTGTTCTTAAGCATCTGAACATGGTGATGATACAGAGTGAAAACACTTTGTAATTTAAAAGTCCTGTTTGTCTTTTCCACTTTTTTCTATTTCTTATCCTCTGATATTCATCCTTAAATATAGCACTTTAAGACTTCTAATGCAAAAACATTGCAACTAAATGTCATAGTGGATAGGACATTGTACTTGTAATCAGGATGGTCTATATTCATATCTAATATCAGATGATTAATTAGTTGTGTGATCCTTCAGCAAGTCACTTAACTTTTTTCTGCCTCAGTTTCTTCATCTTTTAAATGAAGATAATAACACTTACCTCCCAGGTTTGTAGTGAGAATAAAATGAAATGATATTTCTAAAACACTTGGTAAATCTTAAAGCAATATACAAATACTATTCATTGTGGTGGCAAGGATTGCAATGGTGATGATAATAATAATAATGATATTGTGAAGATAGAATCAAGCCTCAAAATCCTTTTAAATGGGATACATGATGTCTCAAAATTATTTGGACAATCTGAATAGGGATGAAAAACTATGTGCATCACCTGTCAATTGGCTAGAATGACAGGGAAAGATAATGCTGAATGTTGGAGGGGGTGTGGGAAAACAGGGACATTGACCAGCTACACCCAGGGAAAGAACTCTGGGAGATGAGTATGAACCACTACATATAATTCCCAATTCCTCTATTTTTGTCCACCTGCATTTTTGATTTCCTTCACAGGTTAATTGTACACTATTTCAAAGTCTAATTCTTTTTGTACAGCAAAATACCTATATGGACATGTATACACATATTGTATTTAACTTATATTTTTAACATATTTAACAAATATTGGTAAACCTGCCATCTGGGAGAAGGGGTCGGGAGAAGGAGAGGAAAAATTGGAGCAAAAGGTTTTGCAATTGTCAATGCTGAAAAATTACCAATGCATATATCTTGTAAATAAAAAGCTATAATAAAAAAAAGAAAACTATGTGCATAAAGTATGTCTCTAGTCTAAACTATGGTATGCAGCTGCATAGCTAGATTATATAGCATGGCTATCACTCTATATAGTTTGAATGTACATTGCAAATTGACAATAAAATGAATACAGAAATTAAAATGATGTAAAAATTGGATTGGTTAGCCTTTGGGAAACTGAAAAATCTTTTAATTATTCCAAAGGTCTCTTAGGAACATAGATATGTCCTCTGGAACATATGGTCTATCTGGGACCACAATGATAAGTATTTGTGTGTTGCTTTAAGATTTGCAAAGTATTTTACAAATATTATTTCATTTTATTGTCACAACAAACCTGTGAGGGAGGTGCTATTATCTTCATTTAAAAGATGAAGAAACTGAGGCAGAGAGAAATTAAGTGACTTGCTGAAGGATCACATAACTAATTAATAGTCTGATACTAGATCTCAATATTTTTCTAGTGATATTGTTGGCAATGAGTATACTTTTTGAAGAATTGAAATTTAAGGTCACCCAAAGAACAGTGGAGAGGTGTGGATCATTAGGAGAAGAGGTATAAAAGGTGTTGTTAAAATAACAATATTGAAAAGTAAGTTGGATTAGTTACATTCAGAGAACAATATTGGCATCCTTTTGATGTTAGGAGGACTTGTAATAGGACTCCAGCATTGAAAATCATTGAATATACTTGAAAATTATAAAAATTTATGCTATTTGTCAGAAGAATGAATATGCTTCATAAGTTTTATTTTAAATATGGTTTCTGTTCAAACATAATATCCTGTGGCAAATTTTGGTGTATTACCCCTCTTGGATAATTATTTTAATTTTTAGAAGTAGTATTATTGAAAAATTATTTGTTATATACTATCATGTATGTTTGAAATGGTCTAGTTAATATTATATATGTTTTTCTATTTTTTATGTAGATAATTAAGTGTTCCATATCTTGCATGTTTTTTACTAAGTAAAAGTGCAAATATATCATCCGAAATAGCTACTAAACCTTGATCCTGCAGACTTAAGCATATCTACTTTCTATTATCAGTTTTAGTTTATAAAAGAGCTTAGCAGTTAATGTTGTTTCAAGTCTAATGATATTAAGGGATTTGATATTATGTGCCAAATAGGCTGGTATATCTAGTCTTTTTTTCCAATCATTTTTTATTGCTCTGTTTAAAATTCATAAATTAAAATTAATGATTATAAAATATATAATACCTAAAAATAAATAAATATTTTGCAAAGTTTGTTCATTTAAACTATATTATATTATAGTTACAATATAAAATGAAGATGTCTTATCTTTTTTACTCATCAACATTGAGAATATTTGTAAATAAAAGTGGAATGTTTTTCAATAGCTCACTTTTGAGGCCTGCCTTTTTCCCCCCCAAATTCTCAAAGGCAGTTTGAGAAGTCAGAGTTAAAGAGGAGAATACATTCTTTAAATTTTTTTTTTTGTGATAGACTCATTAATAAGTGATCCTTTCTCTTTATCCACCTGTCTCAAAAATTTTCTTTCATTTACCCCCTAAGTTGGAGGCAAAGAAAATGGTGTTTATTTGGTGGTGATGTGGGCATGGTGGTGGTGCATTATTTATTTATTTTGATAGTTTCAAATTAGCTGTCTCACTTTTGGGAGAATGTTTCACAAAGCAACTTCACTTTTTGCCTTCCTTTCTTTCTTATATCATTTCTCCCTTTTTCTCATTCATTCTTCTCTCTTTGCCTTATTTTTTAAACTTTTCCACTCAGTATTCTTAAAGTCCATTCATTTATAGGAGAAGTAGTGAGATTAAATTATTAAAAGTTTGGATAGTCATTATTGTAGTTTATAGTCTTTTATAATGCCCTATGTGCCAGGGCAGAGACTCTCCCTGTTTGACAGGGACAGAAAGAAAGGGGGAGAAAAATTTAATGAAAATAATAATTCCCAACATGCAGATACCACTTAGTCATAAATACAAAAACATGCACATACTTTTTTTCTAAGAGAGCTAGTTGTTAAACATTTATTTGTTTATTATTACTTCATTTTGAATGTGTGTTTTATTTTGGAGGGAAGAAAAATATATGGCATATACTTCTACACAAACATAGCTTAGTGATAAAAAACAACAAAAAAAAAAACCCAGCAGATTGATTTGAGAAAAATCATCTTTACTTTTTTTCTTTGTGTGCATAAAAATGAAAAGTGGTATGTTTGACAATACCTTCCTAGCTTGCATTTGTAGCTTATCTTTCTTCCCTTTTCCCCATTGATATTTTTTCTTTCCTAAAATGAAAAGTTATTCTGACAAGTACCAAAAAATATACATATGTAATATTAACATATGAAAATTAGTACATAATATAGAGGCATAGCACTAAGAGCTTGAAATGAATTAATAGGGTGAAGTAGTATGTAGAAAATTTAAATAAAAAACAGTCCTTTAATAAAATTTAAGAACCTTTCCTTTTTTATCCTCTTATTTCCAGCATATGATGGAAAATTTATTCCTTACTGTTAATAAAAGTCTTTAATGTCTTTCTAAACTTAAAATCCTCAGTGAAAAGGCTTTGACTATAGCAATCTATTCAGTTTTTCTGTTTAAAAACTTATTCTGCCTTGTTTTACTTTTTATTTGTAATATACATCTAGATATGCAGGATTTTAGAATAGGAATGAGATGCCAGAGATCATTTAAATGCCTGGTCCTTAACCTGATGTTTGTTTTATTTTCAATAACTTTTAATTCAATTTAGTATTTCCTTCAATTATGAATTCCTTTAAAAAACTCAAACTGTCATTCTGAGAAAGTTTATTGATTTTACTGGATTTGCAAAAATGTTAAGAAACTTCTAATCTAGTTTAAATCATTCTTCCTCCTTCTTTTAAAGACATGAAAATTGAAGGTTATTTATAGGTAACAGAATGATGTCTGTGCAAAAAGAGTAATTTCTTGGTGAATGTTTATAACAAAGACATATCTTAAGTTTGTGATATTAAACCTAATAAGATGGTTCAGAACAAAAATTGCATGTACCTTTGGTGTGCTATTTTATTATGTTGTACATATAAAGTTTCTATATATTTAAAATATTTACTTTTTAAAAAATAGTTTTCAAATAGTACTGTTCACAATATGTCATATAAGTCAATTAAAAACATAATACCCACACTCTGGTTTCATTAAAAATAGTTTTCTTGTCTTCATTCCTTTTTTCAACTCTGCTGTTAAAAATTCTTTTCATAGGGTCATAGAGACAGATTCTAGATTTGCAAAGCTCCCTCCAGGACTGCAACTAATGCTATCTTTTATAAGTTATAGCCTTATTAATGTATTATTGGTGGAGTTGTGAACTGATCCAACCGTTCTGGAACTGTTCCTGAAGGGCCATCAAATTGTGCATACACTGCCTGTATCCCAAAGAGATCATGAAAAAGGGGAAAGGATCCACATATGTCAAAATGCATGTAGCAGGCTTTTTTATAGTGTCAAGGAATTGTAAACTAAGTTGATGCCCATCAGTTGGAGAATGACTGAATAACTTATGGTATATGAATGTTATGGGATATTAAGGTTCTATAAGAAATGACCAGCAGGATGAATACAGAGAGGCTTGGAGAGCCTTACATGAACTGATGCTAAGTGAAGTGAGTAGAACCAAGAGAACATTGTGTACAGCAACGAGATTATATGATGATCAACTAACTCTAATGAATTTGGCTTGTTTTAACAATGAAATGATTCAGGTCAACTCCAATAGACTTGTGATGAAGAGAGCCATCTGCACCCAGAGAAAGGGCTATGGGGACTGAATGTGGATCACAACGTAGTATTTTCACCTTTGTTGTTGTAGTTTGCTTGCTCTTTTTTTCTTTCTCATTTTTTCCCCTTTTTGATCTGATTTTTCTTGTGCAGCATGATAAATGTGAAAAATATGTACAGAAGAATTGTATGTTTACATATATTAGATTATTTACTGTTTAGGGGAAGAGAATAGGGAGAAAGGAAGAAGAAAAATTTGGAACACAAGGCTTTGCCAGGCTGAATGTTGAAAACTAGTTTTACATGTATTTTGAGAATGAAAAGCTGTTATTAAAAAATTAAAAAACAAAGAAAAGCAAATTACAGTCTTAAAATTTTGTCTGGGACACAAAAAGTTGAGACTTTCTCAGCCATCCAGCCTGTTTGTGTCATTCTGCCTTGCTCTTTCTCATGTTGGAGTCATCAGATTGCACATGAAGTGTTTGGAGGGAGAAGTAATCCAGTCTAACCTCCTCGGTTCTTTTTCAACCCTTTAATTTGATGGCTGAGGAAAGTGGTTTAGAACAGTGGTTCTCAAACTTTTGTTTTCAGCATCTTTATCTTATTAAAAATTATTGAGGATCTCTCCAAAGCATTTTTGTTTATGTGGATTATATTTATAGACATTTGCCATATTGGAAATAAAAACTATTTTTGAATTTGTAGATCTTCTAAAAGAGTTTCAGAGATCCCCAGGATTCCCTACCAGGGGTCCTCAAACTTTTAAAATAGGAGGCCAGTTCACTGTCCCTCGGACTGTTGGAGGGCTGGACTATAGAAAAAATCAAAACTTTGTTTTGTGGGCCTTTAAATAAAGAAACTCCATAGTCCTGGCTGAGGGGGATAGTCGTCCTCAGCTGCTGCATCTGGCCCACGGGTTCATAGTTTGAGGACCCCTGCTCGAGACTATATTTTGAGAACCACTGGTTTAGAATGTTGAAATGATCTTAAGGTATTAAAGTCAAAATTGTATTGAATGGCAGATCTTGGATCTAAGATTGCAGAGATGATCTTCTTAAATCTTGTCCTGTAGCTTTCCATAATTCTTTGAGGTACTACCAGGATGACAAGATTTGAGACCAGATTACCTGCCTTTGGAGATGTTTATCAGAAATGCTTTGTTTTACAAATATATGTGGTAAATGAATATTACTTGGACATGTTTTATTTTCTGCATAAGTCTACCAATTTTTACTTTAAAATATGCACTTTTTTGAGAAGTTAAAAGACAAGATATGCCCAAAGAATTATACACATAGTAAGATACTGTATTATAAATTCTTTTGAATAATCATATCTCCTCACTGCTTATTAAACCTATGGTCATGAATATCTTTATCCTTTTTTTTTCTTGTTTTAAAAAACAACAAAATCTATGATACATTTTCAAATAAGAGAGAGACTTCTTTTGTAAATTTTGTTGGTGATTTCTTTATTTTACTGAATTAATCTATTACAACAATTAGTTTTTCAGGGGGCAAAGCCAATTATTTTTCCTAATTTCAGTGTTACTGGATGTTATCTCTGGTCACCCATCCATTTTACAGTTTTCCTAAATAAATATAGTGATGTGTATATTTTCATGACTTTCTAAATTCTAGTAGCATAAATGATATAAAAAGTTATTTTATAATGCTATAGTTTTAAATCATTATGAGATTCAGACCCATAGTTTATGAATTGTTGAGAATTTATCCCAAGGATCAGCCTATTGAAGTGATCATTTCTTTTAATTTTCTCATGATTCATAACTTTTTTTTAGTGTAATATCTCTTTAGCAGTCTTGTCAAGAACTTTTTCCATAGTATTATATTTATGTGTAAAATAAAATATATAAAATTACAAAAGAAACAAATTATTGAAATATAGTTATCAAAATATATTTTAAAATAATTTCATGAACTAGAGATCAAGAATTTATGAATTTTTAAGTTTCATTAATGACACATCTTCTTTTATTCCTTATAGTGAATGTGTTTGCCATAAGACAATTTTTTTTGCTCCTTTTCATAGAGACATAAATGAAACTAAAAAATAAATAAAAACAACAACTTGTATTTTGGAATTTTAATTTTAAATTTCAGTTTATGTCTGTGATAAGAATTGACTTTTATTGCATAATATTTAATGCTATTAAAATACTTCAACATAATCATCTTAAATGAACTATTTAACATTAAAAATCTAAGGTAAAAAATTCAAACCTTGCAATGACTATTAAAATAATTGTAAAAAAATTGCTTGGAAACTTTGGTTTGCAGAGATAAGAAACCAATTCATTGTATGTAGGCCATTAAAACAAAAATAGAAGGAATATTTTGATAAGTATTCCTTCTATTTAGCCTTGGTAGCTATTATCTGAAGGAGGAGTCTTTATTTCATTGGCTTGGGCTTTTGTCTTATTGATGAAAATTAATATTTTGAGGTACTGGATATCAGAGGTATCATTTTAGAATTAAAGGTAGTTGTCATTCTTATTGGTTGATTTTTGTTTGCTTCTGAGTTTTTAAGACTCAAAATTTCCAAAAACAATTTTCATTTTAAAAAATCCTCTTTAAGAGTATTGGTAAAATTGCTTTAGGCTGCATTTTCCCCCTTAAGAAAAGACTTTAAATCTGAGGTCAAGAATCAAGTTTAGAAGTATCTTAAATGGAAAGTTTTATAACTTCTTTATTTACTAAAATTATATTTTTAAAATAGATTTATCATAAAAGGAAGAACAGCTTCCTATTTTCACCTGATGATAATTTTATGTAAATATGTATATATAATGATGCAAACAAGAAGTCAGGGACAATATTTGAGTTAATTGAAAATCAGAGGTTTTTTTTTTAAGCTGCAGTATTAATTTAAGGTTTTGATTCATTTTAGGGTTACATCATTTTTTTCTATTTGAAGTTCTTACTAATTCTTATTATTTGAAAATATATGAACTAAAAGGAACCTAGTATTTTAAAAATGGGTTTGGTCTATAGGTCTAGAAAACATGCCTCTCTTCCACTAAATTTTATTTTATCTCATGTACATTTGCTCTTGCCACCGATTCTTTTTCTATTGAATCATGACATGAAAAATAAAATGGTGTAAGAATGTTATATATCTAACATAAAAAAAATTTCCAAATAAATTGAGGGGAGTTGGTGTTAAACTGTATTCCTTGGGTTTTAGTTGCTTACTTTCCAGATCCCTGAAATTCATTACAGTGCCTAGAAACTAAATCATTGACACAATTTTAAAATGCAAATTATTTACACACTTTACAATCCATACAAACTACAGCCAAATTATTTATTCAGTCGCAGCCTGTGTAATCCTTAGCGACATCTTTCCATACATTCTCATAGAAGTTTTGTGCAGCTTGCTTTATCCAGTAGAACTTTTGTCGCTATCAGTACAAAACAAAGATCAGTACAGATAGATAGGCCATGTATTTGTTTTATTTTCATATTACTATATAACTATTAATTTCATGTGTAGGTCATCAGTGGTACAGCTTACTTTTGCTGTGATGACTGTGTTAGCACCCTGGAAATCTTAGAATCAGCCAGAGTCAGCATAAACAAAAGTCCTTAGTCTTTATTCTTGGTCTTTAGAGGTAGGATTGCATTGGATGGATGTTGGAATCCTTACTAACTGATTCCAACTAACAACTAATTAGAGTTGAAACAAGGTACTAAGTAGAACTAATTAATACAAGGCTTGTGTTCACACCTTTACTCATTGGAGTTCAATGAGTTCATACCTCCCTTGAAGCTCTTTGGACCAGAGAGCACTATGGGAGAAAACCCATAATCCCTCTCTCTGGAAGGAGCATAAATAGGCCAATGGGCCAGTCGAAGGAGTTCTTCAGAGAGGGAAGAAGCTACAAGTCGGGATTTCAGCAGAATTACGCCAGAAGCCCTCTCTTTAAGGCAAGACAGATTTAACTTGGTGCTGGCTCTGGAGGCTGAAGAAAGCAGAGGCAGAAGCAAAGGACAAAGCGGCAAAAGCTCTTGGAACCAAGCAGAGAGATAGGCCTCTAAGCTAACCGGGCTATATTGGAGATAATAAAAGATCTGAACTTTTATCACATGGTTGCGCTTTGAGAAGAAAATAGGCCTCTAAGCTAACCGGGCTATTGGAGATAATAAAAGATCTGAACTTTTATCACCTGGCTGCTTTTTGAGAAGAAAAAGCTCACCACAGATGGAAGCAGAATCTCCAGGACCTTCCTTCTTCGGTTCCCACCCAGAGTGATCCTAGCTAGTCTTACTCCAGCCCCTAGTCCCTCCTACAATTTTCTGCATACACCAATTATTGAGCCAGCACAGGATAGTGGAAAGGGCCATTTTCCAAGTATATGCTTATAGAGTCTTGTCCAATTGGTAATTAATTAGTGCTCAGTTGTCAGAACCTCAGTGCATGAACTTGAGTTTCAGCCCTCTACATCTTGCCAACCTGAATTTCTCCATTGCACTTTGAGGCACCTACAGTTCCTATGAGGACCTCTCCTTTGAAAAAATCATGTTAGTTGCTGCTTCTTCTCCCTTTCTTATCATTTCAACAGAATTAAGACCTCTTCCCCCTATATTTCCTTCCTAGTTATCTCACACAAAGAGGTAGCTCTTCTTTTTTCCAAGGCAAGTGGTTGGTCCTATTGCAATTGCTTTCTCTATATTCTCACTTTCAGTCTTCCAGTCTCTCCCTGTTTTACCAGCTCTTCCCTATTGCCTATAAATATACTAGTTTTCCTCTTCTTAACAAGACTTACTTCATCTTTTCATTCTCATTGAAGTTACCATTGGTTTCTTGACTGCCAAATTTAATTCTTTTTTCTGGATCTTTATTCTTCTTGACCTACGTGCAGCTCTTCCCTCTGTTGATCGCCCACCCCTCTTCTCTCTAGCTTTCTATAACACTACTCTCCTTTGCTTCTTCTCCTAGCTGTCCCTTCTGTCTTCTTTGTTGAAACTTTATCCAGGTCACTCCTCACTAATCATTAGTCCCCTGATTATCTTGTCTTAGGCTTTCTCTTCTATGCTATATTGTCACTGGATGATCTTGTCAGTTGATTCCCAGAAGGATGGATGGCCATTTCTAAATTGATAATTACAAAAGCCAAAAGAACTAGAGAATCCATCAAGTTTTACAGATCCTCTGTAAGGAGGTATAAAAAGACATGGCAAGAACTGCATAGGTTGGAATTGAATAAATAGGTTATAAGTTATATGGATTTTGTACTGATGTTTCTGGAGTCCATTGACTTTGTTTCCATATATCTTGTTCTTACCTCTCTCTTTAGGTCTCATTCCTAATGACTAACTGTCTTAAGAATTTTCAAACTGGACTTCGCTTTGGCATCTCAGACTCAATATGTCTGAAAAAGAATTCATGTCTTCTCTCCCCCCCCCCCCCACAAGTTCAAGTTCTCCTTTCTTCTCAGTTCTTCTGTGTCTGTTATAAGTATTTTCATCCTCACAGCTTCATTGACTTCCTTGACTATCCACTCTCTCTCTGCACACCCAATCTGTAATCAGGTCTTATCCTTTTTGTTTTCACAATATCTTTTATGTATGTCTCCCTTTCTTTCTTTATACTGTTACCACCCGTATACAGGTCCTCATCACTTTTCATCTAGACTGTTGTGATAACCATCACTTTTGTTTCTCTTCCAGCATCTTTTCACTCAGCTACCTAGATGATCTTAATTTTAGGACTGACTTTTGTCCTCTCTCTTTTCATTGTGTTTCAGTGGCTCTTTTATTACCACTCCCCCTGTCTCTTAAAGTTTGACACCTTTACTCTTTATAGTCTTTTACCCCCTCCGTGAATTCTATGATTCAACGCTTCTGAACTACTTTGTATTTCTTGTTCTTGACCCTCTATCCCCTAATTTGGGCCTTTTAGTTTCCTGGCTTTTCTTGCTCACCTTTGCCTGCTGATTTCCTTCAAGGCTCAGCTGAAATCCAACTTATTCTAGGAAGTCTTTGTTGGTCCTTTCTCTTGTTGGTGCCTTTCCTCTAAGTTTACTTCTCACTTACATTGTATGCAGTTACTTGAATATTATTTCTCTCATTAGAATTTGAGCTCTCAATGATTTTGTCTTTCTTTGCATTTCTGATGCTTAGCATAGTCTCTGGTATGGGTAAGTGTTTAATAGACTAACAACTGATTCTCCACCATACATTGATTTGTCCATCTAATTAAATTAATAAATGGAGAAGCATTTATTATTTATTTAAATAGTATGTGCTGAGCATTGTATTAAGCATTGGAAATAGAAAAAAAGCAGTATTTCTCTCAGGAAGCTTAAATTCCTCATATAAGAAATTAGAGAATGAAAAGGAGGAAATAGAAGGTGTGAGCATAGCATCATGGCTGGGGTGTGGCCAGGAAATGCATAAAGTAAAAACTCAGCATTTAGAGTGTAGGGGCCCTAGAATTCAACTTCTTATGAAAACTGAAGGTCAGAGTAAAGGGTCCATAATTTAGAGATCTCTGAGACAAGCAGGGACTGCCTGCCCTTCCAACAAAAGGCAGTCCAACTCGCACTTTCAGAAATCCAGAGACCAGTACTGAAGAAGTTTACCCTACTTGGGGACAGCCATGATTTTAGGCAGTTCTTTCTTCTTTCCCGCTGTAATCTGCATGTTTCTGTTTTTCTCATGGGATAATGTATTTGTCTATTTCCCTAGTTCATCTCATTTAGTTCATCTCAGGCCTGGGGATAGGGCAGATCACATATATTTGTGGATGGTTATAAACTTGCCTCTTCTCAGTTTAGTTGATTCTCATTTTTTGGTTTTGCTTGTGATTGTAATTATCCTCTTTCTTACATACATGCTATACATTTAGTGGTGACATTAGGTCTTCCCTGCAACCACCAAACACAGTCAACTGGGACTCTATGAATACCGACAACTTAGATGCTTTATGATAAAGGATTTGTTATTAATAATCTTAAATATGTGCATTTTCCAGAAAAAATTATCAGAATATTCTTCAAGCCTAATTCAACATTGTTCATCCTTGTAGTGATCCACATAGTATTAAATACAACTTACAGGAACATATAAGTGTCACCAACCTATTGCTCTGCCTGATAACTTATGTGCCTGATTTTAGGTATAGAAATGCTTTGTGCTGTGAGGTCTTAAAACTTCTTTCCCCGTTAATATATTGTCTCAATTGCTTCATCTTTCCCCCATCTTTTTGAACTACCAGTTTCCTACAACTTTGTGACCTAAATGTCGATTTCTTGTTCAATAATTGGATTTCTGTATAATCAATAAGAACTGTTCTATATTGTAGCTTTTCGATTGGACTACTTAAAACAGAAAGTTCTTCGAAAATCTTGGTGTGATTATCATTAAAGGAATCCTTTACTTATCATGCATTTTAGTCTTCTTAAAAATACTTTCTCAATCAGTTGAACATCTTATTCTGAATTGTCTTGATGCAATATCAGTATATTTTAAAGTGTATTTTCCTAATAAACCTATTTCCTATATAAATCTAGCTAAAATGAGTCAGATGGAAATGTATTGTTAATTTAAAAAAAATTAATGTCTAACTTTTATTTTGAATAGTTTACATGTTTTCTACTGGATAAAACAATTGTTTTATCTTGAAATTGTACAAGAGGACAATCATTTTTATCGATCAGTTTAATTGCTATAAAAGTAGTCTCTCAGATTTGTACTCTGTGAACCATCTAAATTTTTAATGTTATTTCCTCTCTTTCCTCATATTCACCTGGAATAGAAACCACCTAATTGAAGTAATACAGCAATTCATTTAACATTTTATCATTAACCCTTTTGTATTTAATTAATATATTTGTACTAGTATCCTAATGAATTAACTAGTTTTATTTTGAGGGCATTGTGATTTTTAAATACTTTTTTTTTTCATATGTAAACTTAATGTTTTAACCAAATGCTTTTAATCTAGGTATATTTCTTGCTGGCAGCTTTGTAATCCATCTTAAGTGAGTGAATTAATTTCCAAAGCCATTCCTGTTAGATAAGTGATTAAAGGATATAAACAAATTGTTCTCGAAAGAAAAAATACTGTTAAGAACCACATGAATGTTCCAAAATCACCAAATAAGGAAAATACAAATGAAAATACTTTTGAGTTTTTACCTCCTAATCTGTAAATTGGCAAAAATAATGAAAGATGAAAGTATTCAAAGTTGAGGGGTTTGTAGCAAGATAGACAAACTAGTACATCATTAGTAGAACTATGAACCAACACAACCATTTTATAAAGCATTTCAGAATTAAGTAAATAAAATCACTAAAATGCCCATTTCTTTTGACTTGGGAATTTCACTATCAGCTTCATATTATGGGAAGGCCACTAATTATAAAAAAGTTTCTGTATACAACAATATCTTCATTGTAGCACTTTTTGTGATAGCAAATGATTGGAAACAAAATAGATGTTTGTTAATCTAGGAATGGTTAAGCAAATTGTAGTACATGAATACAATAGAATATTATTGCATTATAAAAAATGATGAATTTTATGATTAAAAAGAATCATGGACATATCTACATGGAATTGATCCAGAATAAAATAAGCAGAGCCCAAGGGAACAATTTAGATAATGACTACAACAATATAAAAAATAACCATTAAAAGAAATCAAAATTGAATGCTGCAAAATTATAATGAATTAAGTGTGGCTCAGAAGAAGCTATATGAGGAAACACTTCAATGCCATCCTTTTGCAGAAGTGGGAGGATCATAAGTTTTGTGCTTTGCATATATTTTCATACTCTATGTTTTTGTCACTTCTTATGATTCTCTCCCTCCCCTCCTCCCCCCATCTTTTTTGGCTTTAAACATATTCTATTTATTGTGTGGGGTGTTATGTAGGATATGTTATATAGGATAGTTCTCTGGGAGGAGAAAAGAAAAGGATACATATAAATAAATAGATAGATATACATACAAATACGCAAAAATAGAATGTCAAAAACTTTCTAAAGGAATTCATTTTGGCCAATTTGCTTATTTGTATTGAACTCAATTCATCTGTATAAAATTATTATTATATGGAAAAATTCTTAGAAATTGTCGATTTTTTTTTTTTTTGGTTGGTTGATCTTTTATGTTCTCTGCACATAGCCAATGACTGATAATGATGTGCATGTCTATATTTCTTAAAGATACATCAGTATTTTCAACATAATTGATATAATTTCATATAAAACTAGGTTTGCAAATTGAGCCTTTGTTAAGCATCCTCCACTTACATTTTATTTCATGATTTGATCGTCCCTTCCATTTCCTAATTAAAATATTGATTAAATTTTGTTTTATAATTCATGAATTCTACTAAAAGAATAGAGCAATAGTTAAAATGCTGAGTTAGAGACTTGTTTATAATCACATAACTCATTCTTGGTTACCATAAATTATTTTTGTTAGAAACTACAGCATTTGTGGGTAGTCTCTTTATAGTGGTTGACTATCTTTGATCTCACAAAAACTCTCCAGCTACATCATAATTACAGGTTGGAATACTGGAGAATGGGCTTGGGTTTTTAGATCTATGTGTTGTGTTCCTGTGTAAGCATTGCTATTTTTTTTTTTTTAATTGCTATCTGTATAAATTTGGGCAATTAACTGATTTCTTTCGTGCTTCGACCTGATGACCTCTCAGGGCTCTTGTAGCTTTGCACCTATGACCTTTCCTCCTTGCCCATCTTGATTATCAGCAGCAATCTTAAAGAACAGCATTCTTAATGGTGCACCATGGTTGGCAGACTGCTAAGGACTGTTTAACATTTTGCTTTAAATCTAGCTAAATATCCTTGAGTAGTTATATCTTGTATGGAGGGAGTGTGGAACACAAAGTCCTGGATTTGGAGAGAGGAAGAAGAATGCTGCATTCAAAACCGGTTCTCACTGAATTAGTAGATGTGTGAACATAAACCAATTTATTTACCATCTTTTGTCCTCTGAATCTTCCCTTGTAAAATGAGAATGTAATACTTCATAGTATTTCTTTCTTATGATAGTTGAAAAATGCAGAGTTTGACATGCCTGAGAGACCTATATAAATGTCAGCTATTCTTATTATGAAGCACATATGATACTGGTTTAACAGAAAGAATGATTTACTTTATGGCAGAAAGGATTAGAATCCAGGATAGTAGAGAAGAATGGAAAAGGCACTGAATTAAGAAAATGAGTTCAAGTCCCAAATCATTCATAACAAACTAGCCCACGGGATCATGGGCAATTTTTTTCTGAGTTTTGTTATCTGTAAAATGAAGTAGGGTGGACTACGTGATCTTCAAAATATTTTGTAGCTCTTAACATTCTTTTATTCCTTTAACATAAAGAGACAAAGAAAGAGGAGATGGGGAAGAATGGAAGAAGGAGAGGAAGAATCCTGGAAGAGAAGGGAAGGGAGGAAGTAGTGCCTATTTGTCAGACATTATGATAACTGTTTTTCAGATAATATCTCATTTGATCCTTACAACTACCTTGAGAGATAGATGGTATTGTTATTCTTATTTTGCAGTTGAGGAAACTGAGGCAGAATTAAGTAACTTGCCTAGAGTCACACAGGTAGTGAATCTGTGATGCCTCATTTGAACTAAGTGCTTCCACATACCAGGCCCAGAATGTTATCCACTGAGCCATCATTTAAAATCGGAATAGATTCATTTTATTCAGAATTAAATTAATTTTCATGTAGTTTTTTCTTGGAGATGCCTATTGTCTCCTCTGTTTCTATGATTCCCCTCTCCCCCAAGTTGTGAATAGTATTTAGATATTTCTTGAGTGGTTATTTAATAATACAACATGAATTTCTTGGAATGTTTCTGGTAGCTTTTTAATACCACATTCTGGTGAGAATGGATGGCAGTGAGTGAAAAGGGAAGCAATATCCAGTTTTACAGACATTCTGTTTTTGATAGGAATATGTTGATTGTTTTGACCACAAAGATGGACTCTTAATTAACTTGAATTTCATTATAATGCAGAAATTAAAATAATTTTTATTTTTTAAAATGCAAAATATTCTGACTTATTTAGTGTAATTGTTCTCTTTGTTAAAATGTTTTTTTTTTCCTCTCAGCATATTGAATATAGTTCTCAAGAGTGAAAGTTAATATTAAAATCCTGTTTTGCAAATATGAACTCCAAGAAAAAAAAATTTTAAGCTTCAAGCACCACCAAAGTTATTCTGTTTACTCTTAACTTAATAGTAGGGAATATGCAGGAATCAGAAACCTATTTTTTTGTGTGGCATCTAGGTAGATAGAATGAGGGGTTTGTATGTCAGGAAACCTGAATTCAAATCCTACTTTTAATACTACTTGTGTGTCCTTGGCTCTTAACAACCTCTCTTACTTAGTCAGAGGTTTTCATCTAACAAAATGGAAATAATAGAATCTACCATACAGGATTGTTGTAAGGATATAATGAGAAAAATTGTGGTAAGCAACATTAGCTATTTACCCTTTAACCTGAACTATGAGCAGAAAATCTAGTCTCTGTACTTCAGAATTCTTTTCATTGAAACATTTTGAAAAATTTTGCCATTTGATATTTCAGTTCAGATTTGAAAAGCATTCTTACTTAGAGGATAGGACTAGGTAGAGCTGTGACTTCCAGAACATGAAAAAAGAAAGGTTTCAAATACAAATAGTAAATAAATAACGAATTATAATTGGGTAAAATCTTAAATAATTTTTTTAGAGCTAGATAGTTTGCTCATTTTAACTTTTTCATTTATGAGAGATCATGCTTTGAAATTTTTAATAGTATTAACTGTGGTTCATTTTCACGAAGGTCTACATTAGATATCATTCCCTAAAATGCTTTGATCTATTTTAATTATGATAATCTTATACTCAGGCTATGTGCAGGTTAGACTAGTAAGGTGAAAGCTAATGGTAAAGTGTTAGAAATCTCAATATTAATTTTTTTTAAATCACAAAAATTTGATTATTATGTTGGCAAACATGTTTTAGACATTATCTTTTTTCTCCCTTGTGCTCCTTTTCTCTACCCCCTCTCCCTCACAAATTCAAGCCCTTCCAACAGCCACTGCAAATAAGTACAAGTACATATATACTTGAAATTATTTTAAGTCTGAAGTTGCTAATCAGATAACTATTAACAGTTTTTTTTAATGACTTTAGTTATCATATTTATATATGGAATTTTATGGTGGATTCATAAAGAATTTGTTCAAAATTATATAATAAAGATTTTTTTAGGAGTTACAAGTCCATTATATCTTTTATAAAACATTCTAGTTTGGTTTCCATTTTATCATCTTTTAAGGTCAAATGTGACTTTAATGTTGCACAAAGAGACAGAGATTGATAATCGAGAAAGAATAGCCCTCTAATGTGATTTATATCTATGGATTTTATGTCAGATATGAAAAGTTGCTGCTCAAATTGTAAAGGAGGATCCATTAAAGAGCACTTTAAACCATTTTACTACTTAGCTTACTCTGGACAGTTGTTTTTTAAATTATTCCTTTTTAAGCAAACTATAAACTTACATCTTATCAAATCTTTATCAAGTGTTCTTAGAGGAAGTTAAGAAAATGTTCTAATGTTACTGAACAGGATAGAAATAATATATTTTTTGAAAAGACCTCCAGTAGTTCAGTAATTTCTTTAAAGATGTATGAGGGTACTCCCTATTATGAACTGGAAATTATTATCCCTGTAACTTCTAGTGTATAGATATCAGTTTAGACATTGATAGTGTAAGGAGGTAATACTAATATTTAAATTTTATTATATACATATACACACGTACATATAATACTAAAATTTTAATTTCATGTGGATAACAACATATAATCTTCATTTCATACTTTTAAACACCTTCTTAGTTTCAGGATAAGAATTCAAAACAAATTCTGTGAAGCATCCTGGCCCTTTGATCAATTTGTGAGTGTCCGAAAAATTCACATGTCTGTTGACTTATTGTTAGACTGTAATAATTATTGCGATGTTTTCCATTTTTAATAAAATCCTAAGATAACATTTTCTCCCTTCTCTAAATATATCACATTTATTTAGTTTTTTAAGTGCTGTACTATTCTTCAGTTAACTTATAATTTGTATAGACCCTTCACACTTTATGTGTGTATGTATGTATGATGTTTTACCTTTTAAATTCTTAAATATTGATGCAGTTCGTAAGTTGTGTCTCTAAAAGGGTTAAAAACTCTTATTTAGGAATAATGAGAAAGATGCCAATGTAGTGGAAGTTTATTGCTGGTGAAAGTTCTTCCCTGAGTATGCTTTCAACAATCTTCACTTGAGCAAGGGTTATGGATTTTCTGTACTAACGCTAGAATTAGTCCTTTACTTCTTGAAGGTGTGTGGAATAAGGTCAATTGTTTTTTACCTTATTTACCTACCAAACATTGATTTTAAACATTCATATCAGTTTTTCATTCTCCCCCCCCCCAAAAAAAAAAATATATCATTTGTGTGGCTGCATAGCATAGTGAAAAGAGTGGAATACTCAAAGTCAAGAAAACCTTTCAGTGGAAATGTATTAGAGACATCTTGCAACTGTACATTAATGGGCAAGGCATTAAGTTTGGGCCTCAACCATAAAATGGGCATAATAAGAGCACCTTGGCTACAAAAGCTTTTGTAAGATTTGAATGAGATCATACTTTTGAAGTGCTTTTCAAACCTTACATAATAACATTTATATATTTCATTATTTGTTATTATTATTTATATAAGTTGACTACTATTTTAATTTCATTCTATGAATTTATAACTTTTTCTGGTATTTTAAAAAATTATCAATATTTTTCCTCTTTGAAGTCATTGTGTGCTCAGTATTCTGCTGATAAGCGAGAAGAGGAGAAGATGTGTGATCACTTAATAAGAGCAGCAAAGTATCGGGACCATGTGACAGCAACTCAACTAATCCAGAAAATTATCAATATACTGACGGATAAGCATGGAGCCTGGGGAAATTCAGCACCAAGGTAAAGAGATGACTCTAAGTTTTGGATACTGATGTTCTGGCTGACCTATATGTGAACATGTGTTTTGGGTTATATTCAAATCCAAGTAAGGCACAGTCTAATGTTTCATTTGTGATCCATGATAAATCTAAAATAAATTTTAAAAAGGGGAAATTGGGCAGAGGGAAAGATAGTTATTTCTTTGAAAATCTGCCTTTTTCAATTAAATTTAACATTGATGAATAATTTATGTAAAACAGCTTAAGAACACTTTTACCTACATGTTTATTTTTTAGTAAAAAGTTTTTAAGAAAAAAATCTTATATATTAAGTAAGTTATGCTTGTAAGTGAATGACTTTCTAGATAAGTGTAATAAGAAAATTAAATCATATTTAAAATCTCTTGAGTTTTAAAAAACATCATTAGAAGAACTTTTTTGAGTAATTGTTGTAGAATATCTTTTAAGAAAGATAGGAATAGTTCAACACTTTAAAAAATAATTCTTGAAAATGGGCCAATTGATGTTTTGTATTTAATCATTTAAGACTACTGATTTCAACATCTTGGGCATAATTTTATCCTTCTTTACCACTACATTGTAGGTACTTAATAAATACAGTTGTTTCTTTTAGTTTTAAGGTAGGTCAAATGTTAAAACTCTCCCTGTTGTATTTTTCTATACTTTAAGGTTTAGATATTTAAATGTACAATGTATGAAAATAAACTGGTAAAAATTATTGGACACAATGGAAGGCAAATTATTATTATGTTACCTGGATTCCTTTTCATTAATCAACAAATCTTTGTTTAATATGTTCTAGATATTTTGCAATACTATGTATTATTTATTTTCAGGTAAGCCAAGTTTTACCTTGTTTAAAAGGCAAATCCAGACTTAGAAATAATATTTTTATAGTTAATTAATAAATATGTCTTGACATGCTTTTTTGTATGTTTTTATTTGTTTAGAGTACATTGTAGACTTAAAATAGTGGAGATTTGAGTAATTCATATATTGAAGTATATTTTCTTATACAAAATAAATAAATATGCATGTGTTTATATATATGAAAAATATATACATATTTTTGAAAAATCTGGATTACTTATTGCCCACCCACCCCACCTAAACACTGAGTAGGTTATGAGCTTCTTAAAAAAAAGAGGAATTGTCTCTTGTTTGTAGTTATGTTGCCAAATTTAGCAGAGTATCTGCTATATTAGTGACTGCTAATTGACTACTTAATTGATTGGATTTCGCAAAGTTAATGTTTGTAGTATAAGTTGAGAGGATTCTGTTGAGGACTAAAGAAGACAAAAAAATGAAAAAAGAGCTTTTTGATATTGCTTTCCACTACCTCAGAGAAAGCCTCTTCTGCTTTATAACATTTGTATTGCCTGTGCAGTATTGTGGATAGTTAACTTGTATATATTATGGCACAGAATCCCAAAACACCTTGGTTTTTTTCTGGATTTCATTTGTGGAATGAACATTAGAAATTACTCTGATGTATAGTTTCTCCTGAAGAGAATGTCAAAATTCTGTAATTAAAATCTTCAAGTAAGGTATGCTAAATTTGTTTGTGGTTTCACTGACTGCATTATATTAGAATTTCATTTAATGGGTTCTCATATATAGTGATAAACCAGTGCTCTTGAGTATTTTGACATTTCCTTTTTGGAATTATTTTAGTATTATGTAGATTAAACGTAGAGAGTATTGTGAAAGACTGATCGAACTGAACACTGTTTCTTTAAAGCTTATTAGGGCCTCCTTCATTAGACTCATGAGTCTAGACACAGAGGGCTGTGGTACTTTCTATTTGATTGCTGATTTGACTCTTATGAATTCAAACATAA